>NW_027206069.1:10577500-10832500 GCF_024711535.1 Dipodomys merriami
TCTACTTATATATGACATTTCCCAAAGGCTGTTTCCTATCTTTTTTTCTATAGTTTTTAACTATATACAGTTTTTTTAAGCGCTTATTCATATCTACCTGTTTTTCATTCCTTTTAATGCTGATCCTGGGGTTTGAACACAAAGCTTGGGTCCTGTTCCTGAGCTTCTGTGCTCAAAGCTAGTGCTCTACCACTTGAGCCACAGCTCCATTTCTGGCTTTTTGATAGTTAATTGGAGATAAGAGTCTCAAGGACTTTCCTGCCTGGGCTGTCTTCAATCCACAATCCATAGATCTCAGCCTCCTTAGTAGCTAGGATTACAGGCGTGAGCTACCAGCCTCTATTTCATTCTTATGGTCAGACTGGCTGCCTTCTTCATTATCCAATTCCTCAACAACTAAATTTCTCTTTTTTTTCCCCATCATCTATCTTATCTTACTCCCTCAGATCTCCAGAGAAAAGATTCGTTTTCATCAGAATATAGAGGTGATCAAGTTCCCCCAGGCTAGCACAGCCCAAGCTGAGAATCCCTGGGACAACGAGACAGATGCTGGATTAGTTACTTAGCAGTGTAGTGGCTTTTCCTGCCACAAACAATAGAAATGCTTACAGGAGGTTAAACTGTGCATTCACTTCCTTTCCACACACTACGTGCAAAACCAAATAATGGTTTGAAATTGTTTCTTTTTTTTTTTTTGAGAACTCTGTGCCATATGCAGGGATTATTACTATACTTACTAATCTTGTTACTATCTCAATAGTACTAATTATTATTCCCTTTACCTTAGGTCACTATATATTAATTTGTATTTTCTAGGATTTTATATAAATAGAATTATTCAATAAGTATATTTTATGTCTGGCTTTTAGTCAGCATGCATATTTTGAAATTTATTCCTATTGTATATAATAGTAATTTGGTCGTTTTGTAGTGATCTAAAAGTTTTAATTACTTGCTAATTTTTTATTATGGAATATTTTACTATACTTAACCAAATAGGATCCTCTTACACACATTAATTCAGGTTCAACAATCATCCAGCCAAAGTCAGTCTTATTTTTGCTTTATCTCTATTCTTAACTCCCTCTTGTATGACTTTGAAGTGAATGTTAGGTATCATATCATTTCATCTGTATTTTAATATTTACTTGTAGAAGATAGGGATAGTTGTTGTTTTAAAGATATAAACACAATGCCACTATCATGTCTATAAACTTTGAACAATAACTTCTTGATTTTTATTAAATATCCAGTCAGTATGGAAATCAACTATCTTTTTTTTTTTTTTTTTTTGGGTCCGGTTGTGGGGCCTGAACTCTGGGCCTGGGCGCTGTCCCTCAGCTCTTCAATACAAGGCTAGCGCTCTACCACTTGAGCTACAGTGCCACTTCCGGCTTTTTTCTTTTTGCTTATGTGGTGCTGAGGAATCGAACCCAGGGCCTCAGGCATGCAAGGCAAGCGCTCTACCACTGAGCCACTTTCCCAGCCTGGAAATCAACTATCTTGTAAATGTCATATTACTTACATATTTCTTTAAATCAGATGGAGCATGTCAGATACACAATACTATCTGTATAATACAGATATACATCTCAAATCTATTTAAATGTGTAAATCCTTATTAGTTTATTGGTGCTGGTATAACGAAATAGAGACTAGGTAACTTATAAATAATAAGAAATTTATTTCTGACATCTCTGGAGTCTGGGCAACCCAAGGTCAAGGCACTGGAGGCTTTGGTCTGGTGAGGATTGCCTTACTTCTGTGCTTTCACAAAAGACAAAGCCAAGGGCTAAATGGGGAGGGAAGGGGTCTACTGTCCTAATCATCCCTTTTATAAGGTTGTTAATTCCACCTCTTGTCCCACTTCATAAATAGAAGGGAGCAAAATATTCATCCACAGCATCTCCTTTGGCCTTGCGGGGTCCACCTCCCCTCCCTCTTCTGTATCCTCCCTCCTCTCCTCCCTCCTCCCCACCCTACCTCTCCTACTACTTTCTTTTGTTGATTTGTTATATTTGTTCGTGGGGGCTTAACTCAGGGCCTAGATGCTGTCTTTGAGCTTCAAGGCTATTAGTACTCTACCACTTTGAGCCACAGTGCCACTTGCAGTTTTTGAGTGGTGAATTGGAAATAAGTGTCTCACAGGGACTTTTCTGCCCGGGCTGGTTTTGAACTGTGATCCTCAGATCTCAGCTCCTGAGTAGACAGGATTACAGGCGTGAGCCACCGTCAGGCTGACTTTTTTTTTTCTTTTTTGAGTCTCTACCCACCTTATTTCTACCCACCTTTTAGGCTGGGGGAGGGTAACTCAGTGTCAGTGTTTGCCTAACTTAGGCCAGGTCCTGGGTTCGGCGCTCAGCATCATAAAAGCAAACAAAACAAAACAAAAAAAACAAGTAAGTTCTTTTTACCACTTGTCCACGCAGAATCATGAGGTTATTGCATTTGGTGAATCTATCTCTAAAACCTTTTTTTTTTTTGCAATCTCCCAGTCTCTCAAAACCATTGCTTTGTTGAGGAAACCTGATGACTTGTTTTTCACATCTGCCCATTCAGTCCTAGAATTTGGCAGACAGGGAAACTCAAGCATACAGTGTTTGATTAATCTGATCCAATCAACTAGCGCCTCTCTGCTTTGAACTCTGGCGATTTCCGCTTTTCCGGTTCTCACAGAAGCCCAAGGGCACCCTCCAACCGGAAGCCACCGTTCACTGCCTGTCCGCCCATATAGCTCGGTCACGCCCATCCATCCCGCCCGTCGTGGCCACGCCCGCTAAGGCGGGCTCAAAGGCGGGGCGAGCGCCGAGAAAAACCACATTTCCCAGAGTGCACCGGGACGGCACGGGCCTCCCACGGGCGTTCCGTGGCCGGCGCCATTTCTGTGAAGGGGAACGGCGGCGCGGCCTAGGGTTATGGCGCTGTTCCCGGCCTTTGCGGGCGTTAGTGAGGCCGCCGGTAGTGGAGGCCCCAGGAAAGGTAAGCGCACAAAAGAGCGGCATAACGCTCTCGGTGACGTTAATGGCAGTTTCTTGTGCCCAGATCTTCGCCCTTACCTTGTCTTTGTTTATCCACCTGTATCCCAGAGTTCCCCGCGGCTCTGCAAAGCCTTCTGGGAAAGCTCGGGCGTCTGGACTGGGCCTTGAGGACCTGGCTGGGGCTCTTGTGGTCGTGGAGCAAAGCCAGGCAAAGGGCACGTGGCCTGGGACCAAGACATCACTTATGTCGAGTCGATGGGCTTCAGTCCTCAAGCCTCGTTTCTTCTTTAAAATAAGAAGAGTGCACCTCCACACCGGAAGTACTTTGCAGGGAGACCCCTGATACACATGTTGAGTTTTAAAATGATGCGTTCCTCGATTTTCCTGGCTCAGTTATTGCTGAAGTGCTTCTTAGGTTATTATCTTTTGGCAGCCCCAGCTTAAGGATTAAGATCCAAAGCCTAATCAGATGGGCAAATGCATACAGTAAAAACAAGCAATCATATTTTTCTTGAGGGTTTATACTTGTGAGATTGCAACAGTTGTGTGTTTTATTTAAGCCTCACCTCAAATGGGCTGCATCGTTAAACATTGAGGTACTAGTGGATTCATTTAAAAAGTAATCTGAAGTCATGCATCTGCTGCGACAGAGTCCAGTTGTGGCTGACATCTGTGCTTTACAACAGATTTATAACTGGCTTTTACTCAGGATTCTAGAATCCACTGGCTCTCAGAACCAGAACAGGATTAAAAAAAAATATATCATGGGCTGCAACATGCCAGACCCCATTTATAGATGAAAATGGGAGTGAGATACAGGGACAGTTTAATGGGTTTAGTGGGATGCTTTGCTTGTATCAGCTTGTTGGATTGAGACTGGCCAGTTTTGTTCCAGGAGTATACTCTTCCAGGAGTATACTTGTTCCAGGAGTAGGTTAGGCTTACTAAGCCAGGTTGCAGTTCCCCTATAAGGATACAAGAATTTATCTGAGACTTTCTCAGTTTACATTTAACACACCTCCGTTAATATCTTCTAGCTCCTACATTTTTGGTAAAATGTCTCATAATTGTGATTTCTTGTGTGGTTAGTATATATATTTTATATGTATAAATATGCATGTGTATATATGTTTATATACATATGTGTGTGCATACACACACACACACACACACACACACACACACACACACACACACAGGGACTCCACCTGAGCTTTTTGCTCAAGGCTAGCATTTGAGCAACAGCTCCTCATCCAGCTTTTTGGTGGTTAACTGGAAATAAAGAGTGGCACAGACTTTCATACCCCAGCTGGCTTTGAACCATGTTCCTTAGATCTCAGCCTCCTGAGCAGATAGGATTATATGTGGCATAGGCCACTATTACCAGCTTGTTTGTTGTTGTTGTTGTTTTACTAGACTGTAACCTCAAAGTCTAGGACAGTGTGTGTTCATTCAGTGTAGTGTACTTAGCCTGTAGTACAGGTCCCAAATACAGAAATCGTTCCATAAATACTTGCTGCTGTACAAGTCGATAGTAAGTACTTAACAGTGTGTTACTTTAACGCATGAATGAACCTAAAAAAATAATACAAGCTAGGATGTTACAGATGTCACAGACAAACCAACCACAGGAATATTAACTTGTAAGGTTTAGAGGATGCATTATATAAGGGATAACTTTTGGGATGAGTCTTAAAGAGGATAGGATCTGGATAGAGATAATGGAGAGCATTCCAGGACCTTCAAAGGCCAGTGCAAGGGAAAACATGAGATCCATGCAGAGAATTGCAAATAATCTACTTTGTCTGAAAATGTGATTGGGGCTAGTGGTAAGGGATTATTTAATAGCATCCAAAGATTGCATTTTGAGAGAGGGAGAAATAGAAGGTTTTCAAGGGAGTGTTCGTCTTCTCATCTGTCTTAGCTACTATATTCTCTGGATATAGACTTTTTCCCCCCATAGTACTGATGTTTGAATTCAAGGCCTTACGCTTGCTGGCTATGCAAGCATTCAAGCTATATGCCTCCAGCCCTATAGAAGTACTTTTTATAAAACATTTAAAATTTAAATACATTATAATTTTTTAATATTACAGCCAACATTCAGCTTATCTAGGTTGGCACAAAAATGGCCTTTTACAGTTGTTTTCTTAAGTCAGGATCCAAAAGAGGTCAAGATCTACATTTCATTTTGTGGATATGTTTTATGTCTGTTCCAATGTAAGATTCCTTCCCCTCTCCTCCCCTCTCCCCTCACCACTAGTTCTGTGGCTTGAACTCAGGGCCTAGGAACTTCTTTTGCTTCAGGCTAGCATTCTATTACTTGAGCCAAGTCTCTACTTTTGGCTTTGTTTGGGTAGTTTATTGGAGATAAGTCTCATAGACTGTCCTACCCTGTCTGGCTTTGAACTGCAATCCTCAGATCTCAGCCTCCAGAGTAGTTAGGACCTCAGACGTAAGTCACCAGTACCTGGCCTCTCTTCTAGTTTCTTAGAGGATTTATTTGTTGAGGAAACTAGGTCATTGTTTTGAAGACCAAATCTTTACTGTGGTATTTAACATGCATCTCTGTCCCAGAAAGCTGTTAACTGGATGTAGAGAAATGATTAGAATCAGGTGTAAATTTTTGTTGAAGAATACATTGTTAGGAATCTGTGCACTTGTATGAAATCATGTCAGAAGGTGGCACTACCCAGTTTCCTTCATGATGTTAAGTCTGGTCAGTGGATTTGTGTATTTGAATCTCATCCATTAGGAGTGAGGTCCATCTGTTAGTCTTCAATGAGGTGTTTTTTTTTTTTTTTTCCTCTGAAGTAATGAGGTTTGAACCTGGGGTCTCAAGCCTGCTACTCAGAGACTTTACTGCTGAATCATGTTTCCAAACCAGTTGGTTTTTTTTTTTTTAAATCAAGGTCTTGCTGTGCAGCCTAGGTTGATCTCAAACTTATAAATCTTCCTGCCTTGGCCTCCCTAGTGCAGAGATTAAAGGCAGCTACCACCAAGCCTAACTCTTAGCTAATGAGTTTTTTCAGTTTGTGATTAGTGTTTAGGTTTATTGTTTCATTGAAATAATTCTTTTTCCTCCCCTTTTCATTCCATCCTTCCCTCTCTCCCCATCCCCCTTCTGGGCATACTGTGGTTTGAATTCAGGATCTCCTGCTTGCTACACAGTTGCTCTGCCACTGAGCCATGCCTCCAGATTGGCATTTTCATTAGGCAATAATATCCTTACATTGTTTTCCTTTACGCGCCTTCTTTTCCCTTCTCTTTCTTAAGTGCTTGCTATTGTGAAGGTCGTCTTAGGTCCTGAAGATCTCTCTTATGGCAGTGTGGAAATCTTACTGGTGCACTGAGCTCCACTGTGCGTGTCACATAGTTATTCCATCAGTTCCCTCATAAGGACTTGGGATTGTTTCCTTTTGCTCTCATAAAAAGAAGCGCTGCACTGTTGGCTTTACACCATGAAATGTTATAAAAAGTGAAAGATACTATTAGAAGGGTGGATACAGAGTTCTAGTTTGCAAAAGAAAAACACTATCAGAAAGACTTAAAAGGGAGAGAGAGGCCAAGAAAGCTGGCCATTTTGGTGGTGCGAAGAGCTAGGCCTGTCATTGAGTAGGCATCATGTTTAGCAAGGGCAGAGGGGAGGCTGGATTCTGTGCTGCACATTCTTTGAACAAACATGCTTAAAGAGGGGCCATTGTGCTAGGAGCAGCAGAACATCCAGTTTGCAATCCCACCAAGTCTTCTTTTTTTTGGTCAGTTGTGGGGCTTGGACTCTGGGCTTGGGCACTGTCCCTGTGCTCTTCAGCTTAAGGTGAGCGCTCTACTGCTTGAGCCACAGTGCCACTTCCAGTTTTCTAGTAGTTTATTGGAGATAAGAGTCTCATGGACTTTCCTGCTCAGGCTGGCTTTGAACCTCTATCCTCAGATCTCAGCCTCCTGAGTAGCTAGGATTACAGGCGTGAGCCACTGGTGCCCAGCCAATCCCTCCAATTCTTGAGTTTTGCTTCTTACTCTCAGGTTGTTTATTAGGATTGCATACCTAAAATAAATGTGCCTGTGAGTCAAGTAGTTGGTCAGAGTTGGAATGAAAGATGGTGGTAGAGTTCATTTAGTCTCCATAATAACATATATAACATTTTGGGGAAGAAACTAAGTTTATTATCTTTCCTCCAGAACTATTCATTTTGGAAAATGGCACCACTATTCACCCAAACAAAAATTTAGGCACATACTACGACTTCTTTCTCCCATTCAATTCTTCCTCTAGCCCTTGTAAGCCACTCAGTAGTTCATTATTACTATTTTTCCCTCATTCTCAAACCACTACCTACTTTCCTTCTTAGTCATCCCTGGATTTCTACAGCAGCCTCCCCAAATAGTTCTGCCCTGCTTTAGGCTGTACCTTCACTTCAGGAAAACCCTCCTCACTGTAGCCAGCATGTTAAAATGTATTTATTTTAAGAACACTATATCACTCAGTAGTCTAAATGCTTTACAAACATTAACTCATTGACTCCTCGTAACAGCCCTGTGTTGGCACTGTGCCTTTTTTGATGGAGGAGGAAATGGAGGTACAAAGCTAGTAGGTCATTTGCCCAGGATTAAGTGGCCAATGAGTCACAGAACCAGGATTGGAATTCAGGTAGATCCAGCCTCAAAGTGTGCTCACCAGTGCTGCTATTTGAACACCAGCTCTGATTTTGCCACTCTTGCCCAAAACTCTTGGAATGTCTGTCTCTTAGAGTAAACTCAAACCACTGAACTTGTTTTTTGGCTTGAGCTCTTCACTTTTGTTTTCTTGTCAGTTGTCCAGCCATGACTACCTACTATTGCCCCAGTCATGTCGCTCTCAGATATTGGAGATCCTATTTTCACGCCTAGATACTTCATCAGAGCTCATTTACCTACCTGCGTCCTCTGCCTTTAGATCTTTCTTAGCTTAGATGTTCTACAAGACAGCTTTCCCTGGTTCAGATGTCCTTTGACTTAAGGAATCTCCTGTGAGTGCTTGCTACAGTCTCTGATTTCTCTAGTGTGGCTCTCTTAACCACCTTGTGTGGAAGTGACTGCCAGTATGTAGGCCCAGCGTTGATTGTGTATTCCCAGCACATGGTACAGTGCCTGGCTCTCAGTAAGAAAATACATGGGGGTTTAAAAAAGAAAAAGAAAAAGAAAAACCTCACCAGGCAATTGTGGCTCACACCTGTAATCCTAGCTACTTAGGAGGCTGAGATCAGAGGACCTGTCTGGCTGGGCCAGGAAAGTCTATGAGATTCTTATCTCAAAGTAAGCACCAGAAAGGTGGCAATGAAGCTATGGCCTACAGTGTTCGAGTGCTAGCCTTGGGTAAAAAGCTCAGTGACAGCGCACAGGCCTGGAGTTCAAGCCCCATGACCAACAAAATCCAAAACCTCACAACAATAACAACTCATAGCTGGGTGCTGGTGTTCACACCTATAATTGTAGCTCCTCAGGAAATTGAGAACTGAGGATTGTGGTTCAAAGCCAGTAGGGGCAGAAAAGTTCCAATTAACCAGCAAGTAGATCTATGGCTCAAATGGTGGAGAGAGCTCTAGCCTCGAGTGAAAAAAGCCAAACAAGAGCATGAGGCCCTGAGTTAAGGCCCCTGTGTACTGGCAGGTGGATGTGATCATATTCACATGCACATAGACACATTGTATACACAGAGGAAAAAGAGAGAGAGAGAGACAGAGAGGAAGGGAGAGGGGGAAAGATCAAGTTTTCTGTTCAGAGTTGTACAACTAATAAACAATAAAACCAGTTTGAACACAGGCCCTCTGATTCTAGAATGTGTGCTATAAACTGCAGTCTTACAGGACCGAGGGCTTTGTTATTTAAACATTACCTTTGGAACTCCTGGTCCTCTTCAAACAATCTGTTAACATTTGTAGAAGTTTGCTCACATCTTTTTTTTTGTTGTTGTTGGTTGTGGGGCTTTTAACTCTGGGCTTGGGCATTGTCCTTCAGCTCTTCTGCTCAAGGAAAGTGCTCTACCACTTGAGCCACAGCACCACTTCCAGTTTTCTAGTGGTTAATTGGAGATAAGAGTCTCACAGACTTTCCTAACTGGGCTGACTTTGAATGGTGATCCTCAGATCTCAGCCTCCTGAGTAGCTAGGATTACAGATGTGAGCCACAGGTGCCCAGCTTGCCATCTTTTTTTTTTTGCGGGGTGGGAAACAGTGGTGGATCTTGAATTCCAGGCCTGGTGCTGTTCCTGAGCTCTTTTACTTGAGGCTAGTACTCTACCACTTGAGCGGTACTTCTGTTTTTCTGGTGGTCAACTGGAGATAAGAGTCTCACAGAATTTTCTGTCCTGGCTGGCTTTGAACCCTGTGATCCTCAGATCTCAGCCTTCTGAGTAGCTAGGATTACGGGCATGAGCCACTATACCCATCTTAGAAATGTTTGAATTTTCTCTGGTAGGGTGGCATTCACCTCCAGTTTCACTTAAACAAACTAGTCATCAGTGCTGTTTTGTTATAACAGCTTGCAGAATTGGGTATGGAACTTGGATATTTTATCCAATCCTCATTTAAAATTTGTTTGTAGATTTTCTCCCATAAATCTATTCATTACAGTTCCTCCCTTTATTCATGGTGGAATAGAATGAAAGCATTTTTCAATAGTTAATAAAGAAATAATTCTATAGTAGTAGCAAACTTATCACAGAGACAGTTTTCAATATTTAGTGATGATTGTCGATTATTTTCTGTTAAATGGCCCTGGAAGCTTAAACATGTAGCGCAGCTACCAAATAGCTGCCCATTTTGCTAGGCAGTAAGTCTAATGTGTTTTTTCTGCCAACGCTTCTGCCTTTCTTCTTCTCTTTTAATGTGGTGGGGTGCCAGGTTCCAGGCAAGTTCCAACCTGTGACTTATTTACTGTCCCACAGGGACAAAAGTTTTGGCAGTTCTTTCTCTTCAGCCCTAGGCATTTGGTATCCTGCTTGTCTTCTCTGTAAAATGTTGCATCCTGCTTTGTATTGGCACAATGAAGTAAATGTAGTTTGATTTCTATCAGGTACTGCAAATTATAAGGATGGAAGTATCTATTGAAAAAGACTTTGCAATCCAATTAATAAAGTGCCTTTTAATCTCAGATAACTTTCTCTAGGATTCTGTTTAAAATTGAGTTTAACAATTCAGATATTGTATTTGACTAGGTAAGAAAATAAGTATACTTACCATGTGTGAAGACCCTCTTTTGTTTACCCCTGTACTAGAACTCTAATACTAGAACTCTGCCTGGAAATATAGTAGATGCTCATTAATTTATTTTATGGTTGAACACTCATTACAACTAAGAATGGAGGGAATATGATAATTATACTTTATACCTCAATAATGGGTTTTTGAGAAGCTCTTTGTGTGTTAGGTACTGGTCTATAAAGATGCATCGTTGTCCTCTCTCAACTTAGCTATTCAAGCAGCATTTATGGAGTTTAGTTACCTTGTGCTACCGTGGCACTGTGCTAGGAGTTGGTCACACCCTTTATGTTATTTTGATGTTTATTTTTCTTTCCATTTCCTTCCAGCTGTCATCACTGCAGCTACATACATACTTGTGTAAAGATAGACTGGAATGGCTTGAACGTTTCTCTCAGTATTCTGTTTTCTCCACCTTTCCCCTGTTTCCTTCCTTTGCTCAGGACAGAATCTGTTGTGGAAATAATTCTGGTGTCAATGAGCAACCGGAACTGTTTTCACATATCTCTTGCCAGGAATTGGGCCCAAGGGAAAGGAACCATGATACCTCTGAAGGAAAAAGGAGATAGGAGAAAGATCATGAACACTGTTAACACTAGATAGGACCACACAAATCACTTAATCCCTTAGAGCCCTGGTTTCCTCCTCTGTGAAATGGACAACATAATACCTCCCTAGAGCCTTGTTATAAGGATTAAAAAGATAGAGAGGAAGTACATGTTTACCCTGGTATTTGACCTATTATAGGCACTTAGTCTCTCTTCTTTCTCTCTCTCTGTGTGTGTGTGTGTGTGTGTGTGTGTGTGTGTGTGTGTTTTGTTCAGTATTCCTTTTCTCGAAATAAAAGGTATAAGAATAATTATCCTTCCTTTCAAGTGGTATACAGTGATAAACACTTTCAGCAACACAGCAAGATACAAAAGATACAAATAAGTATAAAAACTAGTAGCTTTTCTATATGGCAATAACGAACAGGTTGAAAAAGAAATCAGGAAACAACCCCATTCATATAGCCTCCAAAGAAAAATACCTAGCAATGAACCTAACTAATGATGTGAAAGACCTCTAGGGAGAAAACAATAAGCTACTGAGGAAAGAAATTGGAGAAGACATTAGAAGATGGAAAGAGCTCTCATGTTCATGGAGGGACAGATGATTGTACAACTGAAAGCCGTCTACAATGAGTGTAATCCCCACCGAATTTCTAATGTCATTCTTCACAGAAATAGGAGACAGTTCTATACAACAAAGGAAGTAATTACCAGAATGAGACAACATTTAGAATGGGAGAAAATCCAATAATTTATTGGGTAAAGGTTTAATATGCTAAGCATATAGTGAGCTTAAAAAAGTAACCACAAAAGAACAAATGATTCAATTAATAAATGGTCAAATGAAGCGAATAGACAGTTCTCAAAAGAAGAAGTACAAATGGCAAATAAATATATGAAGTATTCAACATCCTTAGCCATAAAGGAATTGAAAATCTAAATGACCCTGAGATTCTATCTCATTCTAGTCAGTATGGCAATTATCAAGAAAGCTAATTAATGCTAGTGAGGGTGGATGGAGTGGGGTGGGCAGGTAGCTCTTATACTGTTGGTTAGAATGTAAATTAGTGTAGCCATTATGGAAATCAGTATGGAGGTTTCTCAGAAAGCCAAGAAGAAACTATCATATGATCTTGCAGTACCACTCTTGGGCATATATCCAAAGTAATGTAAATCAGCATACAATTAGATAGGTCTGAACACTCATGTTTAATGCAGCACTGTTCAGCATGGCCAAGCTACAGAGGCCACTTAGGAGCCCATCATCCAATCATTGGATAAATACAAATGTGCTATATATTCACAATGGACTATTATAGAATGAAATTCTGGGTGTGTGTGTGGAAACTTTGATCTTCAAGCCCTATACCCTTCTGTACTGGAAACAAATTGCTTCTTCTTGAGCACTTTCCCATCAACTAGAAGCAGGTCAATATCATTTTGATGTTTTTGTTAATATTTCCAAATAGTGTACTTTTAAATCTAAATTAACACTTTCATATACTTCTGATGTTCTTCATCACATTTGTGATCAGAAGTGAGATGTAATAGCCTTGCCCTTGACAGCAAAAGCAAAGTAGGTTCTTCTGATTATTCAAAGAGAGTTCTACCCTAACTCATGGATTGTGAAGAATGAACTGCTATGGGGTCTAATTAACTGTTGATGGGTTGTGGGTATCATAATTCAGAGGCTATTAGTTCCAACTTATGATGCTTAATAAAAATCTTGATTCTTTTAGTATGTACACACACACAGACACACCAAGCAAAATTATGTCATTTGCAGGAAAATGGATGGACCTGGACATTATGTTGAGCAAGATAGGCCAAACTCAGGAAGACAAACATTGCATGTTTTCATTTATATGTATAATCTATTCCCCAAACTAACAATAATAATAATGAATATGACATATCACTCAAATAACTATAATCAATATGTAGTTGTGAAGTGTGAAAATTCATATCCTCATCATATATTGATAATGGGAATCTATGGTTTAGCTGGTCTGGAAGGTAGTGTGATAATGTCTTTCTGTGATAAGCATGCATTATTATATGATCCAGAAATTGCTGTAGATACCTACCTTGAGAAATGAAAATGCTCATAGGAGCTGTGTGAGCAGAGTTATCCTAGCAGCAACAAAGAGGAAGTAATGAGAGTGTCAGCTAGTTGATGAAGAAAACTCATGGTTTCCATTTGGTCTCTGAATTGGCTGATCTTGGCTGTGATCTTGGACACCAGCTGTTCTATCCATAAAGTTGAATATTGCTTGGAATGGAAAAGAATGGTGTAGTGATACATACTGCAGTATGGATGAACCCCGAAAACATTCAAGTGGAAGAAGCAGTTACAAATGATCACATAGTGTTGAGCTCATTTGCATGAAGTAGACAGGTCTGGAGAGACAAAGTAGATTAGTGCTTGCCTGTGATTGGTGACGGGGGAAGAGGCAATAGGCATTGACTGCCCAGTCAATGAAGTTTGTGGGGTAGATGAAAATGTGGAGGTGGTTGCACAACTCTTAAAACACTAGAAACTATTGTCACTTTGAAAGAGTGAAACTTACAGTATGTCAGTAAAACTGTTGAAATTCCCCTTCTTTCTTAGATCTTCAGCCATTTTAGTCTTTCTCTGAAAGAGCCCTGGCCTCCCATCCTAAGACAAAAATGGGCCAGAATACAAAACCTCCACTCCCTTGTCACTGCCGTGCCCCGCCTCTCTTCCTCCATAGCTGAGACTTTTAATTTTAATTTTTTTATTTTTGTCAGTTGTGGGGCTTGAACTGTGGGCCTCCGCGCTGTCCCTGAGCTCTTCATTTCAAGGTGAGCATTCTACCACTTGAGCCAAAGCGTCACTTCCAGTTTTCTGGTGGTTAATTGGAGATAAGAGTCTCACAGACTTTCCTGCCCAGGCTGGCTTTGAGCTATGATCCTCAGATCTCAGCCTCCAACTAGGTAGGATTGCAGGTGTGAGCCACTGGTGACCGGCTGAGACTTTTTAATTTTTAGTATTTTTTTTTTTTTTTTTGGTTAGTCGTAGAGCTTGAACTTGGGGCCTGGGTGCTGTCTTTGAGCTCTTTTGCTCAAGGCTAGTGCTCTATCACTTTGAGCCACAATGCCACTTCTGACTAGCCTGCCTGAGCTGGCTTATCTGTGATCCTCAGATGTTAGCTTCCTGAGAGCTAGGATTATAAGCATGAGCCACCAGCACCTGGCTTTTGAGACACTTTAAAAGTTAGAAAACAAGCAATTTAGTTCATTGTAAAATAGTTAAAGACGGTGAGCATGTAGAAAGAAAAAGATTCTAGACAACTAATTGTTCACCACTCAGAAATAGTCCTTATTAACATTTATAGAATTTTAGCATTAAAAATGGACATCTTGTGTTTTGGTTTCCAAAGATGAATACTGTCATAAGGAAAGGTTTGTTACGTTACTACTCTAAGATAATAGAACATTGGTTATTTTTATAACGATCGACACTTCTGTCACAACAGCAGGCATGTGGTGGGTTTCATGTATGATTTGACTTTTTGATGCTGAAGATTCATTTAAATAAAATCTGAACTGTGTAAAACCTAATGCATTGCCAGCATTCAAGCTCCTTAGGTATTTGTGAGGTGAATGCATAGAACCCTGTTGACTGTTAGGCCATACTTGTTCCCTGGCTTTTGGCCACAGCCACAGCCTGGTATCTCAAGAGATTTCAGTCTGACTGTTTTAGAGGGTGCCTTGTGAATTAACAATTTCATGAATTCCATGTGGCTTCTATGGAGTGTTCAAAATGTCTAGCTGACACTGGCTGGGATAGATGGATGGTTTTCCTGTTCTGAAAGTCATTGAGCTAATTTCATTTTTTTTTTCTCCCTTTTGTTTGTGCAGAATTAGACTGGCTGAACAACCCGAGCTTTTGTGTGGGAACCTTGACATCACTGAGCCAGCCGTCAGAAGAGCCCTCGACCCCTGTTCCTCAGCGCTCACCATGCAGAAGGTAAGCTGTTGGACAGGTGGATTTTGGCCTTTGTGTGCTGCTGAAAGTTTAGCTGACATGGTTCTTTTTGGAAAGCCTGTGGTGAGAGCTGAGTTTGAGCTATTCCTTCTGCTTTCAGTAATGGACCTTACATAGAATAATGGACTTCATGTGCAGTAAAGGACTATCGTTCCTGCCTTGCTCTGGTGGATGGTTCTTTTTCCTCTTGCACTGCTATGGCGAGCATAGGGGACAGTGGGTGCCTGTAACTAGGAGTGAGGGAGGGGTCAGGTAACTTCACTAACATCGTTAGTAACCCTTAGGGTAGTAATGCGGGGGTTGCTTTGGGTACATTTTCAATACTTCTGTAAAAGTAGCTCATATAACGGGACAGAGAATGAAATCTCGAGAACACTCGGCAAGCACAGTTGCACACGGCTATATGTGGCTGGACAAGATCATGGAATTGAGAAACATCCTCCTTCACCAGTATAGGCTCCGTGGCCTCATTAATTCAGAGAAAGTGCAGTACCATAAAGGTTCAGGAATTCATTGGACAATGATAACAGATGATAACCAAGGATACTTTGGTTATGAGGAAGAAGAGTTCATTGTCACCCTAAAAAGCAAGGACCAAGCTAGGCACTGTTATCTCATACCTGTAGTACTAATTACTCTGAGTAAAAGCCCAGGAATGGTGCTGCATGTATGTGCGCTCATGTGTCACACACACACACAAGTAAGGACCTCAGTTAAGCCTTTTCCTTTTCCTTTTCTGCCTTAAAGTTGCATTGGCATAATAAGTGCCACTGAAAATAAGACTGATTGTGTCAGTAAATGACATTTTTCTTGATCAAGTTACTACATGTATCTACAACAGTGTAGGCTTCGAAGTGGCAAAAATGAGATTCTCCAGCTGTTTTTATTTTAGGCGCAGGTGTTCAGTATGGGGTGAGCTATATAGTCCAGCAAGTCACTATGAAGTATATGAGAAAACACTTCAGTGTATGTGAGAATTTCTAGAGCTCCCCAGTACATATTTTCTTGGTTACATATCTTCTCCTACTTCTCTTTTGAAAACAATTGTATGACTGCTTTTCTCTTATCAGGAGTCCTTTGAAGTCTGAGTCTTCAGATGAGAGTGACAGTGGCAGAAAGCTCCCACAAGGAAGCAGGAAGAAGAAGAAAGAGAAGAAGAGGAAAAGAAAGCACCAGCACCATAGGAAGACGAAGAGGAAACACGGGCAGTCAAGCAGCAGTGAGTCTGAGCACGACACGGATTCTGGGAAGGATCAGCCTTCCCAAAGCCTTACGGGCACTCAGAAGGGATCCGAAAAACCCAGGTGGGTGTCTGCCAGTGAGGTTTTTTGTTTTTTTTTGTTTTTAAATTAATTAATTAATTAATTGTTGGTCGTGGGGCTTGAACTCTGGGTGTTGTCCTTGAGCTCTTCAGCTCAAGGCGAGCACTCTACCACTTGAGCTACAGTGCCACTTCCAGTTTTCTGGAGGTTAATTGGAGATAAAGAGTCTCACGGACTTTCCTGCCCAGGTTGACTTTGAACCGAGATCCTCAGATCTCAGCCTCCTGAGTAGCTAGGATTACAGGCATGAGCCACTGGCACCTGGCAGCCAGTGAGGTTTTAAATTCCAGTTTGTCTCCCTTGATGGTTGTCAAAAGATAGACATTTGAAGGATTAATCTAGCCATCCAGTCAGAAGAGAGCTCTGCCATCAAAGCAACTTACAAACAAGAAAAACTGTCATCAAATTGGCAGCCTGATTATATTTGAGAAATATTATTTATGCCCAATAATGATTATGTCACAGTTGGAATTGGGACAGTGAAAGATGCCGTTTGTGCAGCATGGATGACATGGGGTCAGTGCCCAGCGAAGCGGTCATTTAGGAGTAGCAATCACAGCTGCCTTGCTGTGACCCCGTCACTTGACACAAGGCCCAGTGCAGTGCACTTTGCTGTCTGAATGAATGGCTATATTATTGACTTCTACTTTACTTATTGCACCTTCTGAAAATTTACCTCTTATTTACACATCCATTTTTAGAGCAGAGGAAAAGGAGTGTGAAAGGATTTCCTGAAACCACACAGGAACTTCCATAAGAACTTGAACGATTGTTCATTTCTGCCTGTGCTCGACCATGCCAGAGAGAATCTTCAGTGTTGTAGTAGTTTTATGACTCAGACAGCATTTTCAAGTTCAGTATTTTTGTTGAGTAACCTATTAGATCAAAATTGATTTTTCTTTTAAAAATTTTGCTACTGGGGTTTGAATTCAAGGTCTTGTACTTGCTCGGCAGATGCCCTATCTCCTGAGCCACCCTCTCGGCCTCAAACTAGTTTTTATCCTCTCATTTCCTGCTGCTAACTTCTGCTGTCTTCTGGGAAGGTGACCTGGCAGAGTTGTTTATTCTGTACAGACAGGGACGAAGGTATTTTGAGTGATGAATGTCTTTCCATGATGCCAGGGAAAAGGGTTCAAGGAGGGTGGCGTGCCGCGCGGGACCTGGGGATACTTCCCCAGGGTGACAGCTACTAATTGACTTGTATTTCATGGGACAAGATTTCCTTCACCGTAAGATGAAGGCAACACACAGCTGAGACTATGTCTTGCTTCCTGACCCACAATACCGACTTGGGAGAGTGGGGAAGGGTAACCTGCAGTGTGCCCTTGGCTTTCCTCTTCTTTCTTCTCTATGCAGTGCATTAATTTCTTCACAGTGGGCTCTCCTTCTTTTCCAAGTATTACATAGTTTATTTTTTTATTTTTGTGGGCTGGGTGCCAGTTCTGTGGCTTGAACTTAGGACCTGGATGACATCCCTGAGCTTTTTTTGGTCAAGGCTAGTGCTGTACCACTTTGAGCCACAGTTCCACTTCTGGCTTCTTGGTGGTTAATCTGAGAGAAGAGTGTCTTGGACTTCCCTGCCCAGGCTGGTTTTGAATCGAGATCCTTAGATTTCAGCCTTCTGAGTAGCTAGGATTACAGGTGTGAGCTACCAGTGCCCGGCCTTTTTGTGTTTTCTTTTTTAAAGTATGAGCTGGCCTAAAATCATCACAGGCAGCCCACTTAATGTCCGTGGATATCACCAGTTAATACCTTTGCCTTGTGTTCCAGTGTGCCTTAGAGCAGAAGTAATTTTTTTTAATGTATTTTTATTGTGAAAATGCTGTACAGAGGGGTTACAATTACATGGGTAAGATAATGAGCACATTTCTTATCAAGCATTGTAGCCTCCTGCTTTGTTTCCCCTTCCCGTCCCTTCGTATCCTCCCACTTCTCTCGGTCCCCTCCCCCCCCATCAAAGTTGTAAAGTTTGTTTTTTGACATAACAACTTGTACATCTCATTGTGAGCAGAAGTAATTTTTAGAAAATATAAAGCTTTGTTTAAAAGAAATATAAATAGTGCTCCCATGAAATAAAGTTGTAATCATTTAAGTGAAATGCTATAAAGTACACCTGTACATTTGAGGATAATATCTGAGATGACCCCGTTGCTTGGTACGGGTGACAGGTCTGCTTTGTTTTGTCCCTTCATCCCTGACCTGTATGGTTTTCTGCACTTATGTGTGTCTGATGCCATGGGTGCTTAGAAAGCTTTCAGCTTGCTGTTTTGGGCTGTGAGGGAATGTTACTGTAGAGTCACCTGTCCCTTTTCCTTTGTCCACAGCCAAGGAAATAATGCAGTTGCTGGTGCAGGCACTCACCCTGTGTGGCTGGAGGACATTGAGGCTCTGACAGGAGAAACCTTCCGTATGGATAAGAAACCTGACCCTGCAAACTGGGAGTATAAAAGTCTCTACCGAGGGGATATAGCAAGGTATCCAGTGTTTTCCCCCTCTTTCTACCCTCTCACTCTCTCTCATAGGTTCTGTTGGGTGTTAGCCATTGCTGTTAAGGCGCATGTGTCATATTTACTGAAAAAGGCAGGCTTGAGGTCAGGTCATACTGACTTGCTTTACCCATGGGGCATTGCTTAGTGCCTGGTGGATAAGCCTAAAAGCAACTTACTGTAACAGAGTATCCAGAAACGATTTGGTTTAATCTATCTGGTTTAGTCTATTTGGTTTAAAAAAAGTAGCAAAGACCTTTTTATTTATCCTTCTCCCCACATAACATTTAAAAAGTGACATTTAATGATAATGACTTTTTCAGGTTATTTCTAGCATATACCACCAGATGATCATAAAACTATGTGGTAGGCGGTATTTGCTTCAGTAATGAATTTGAACTTTCCCCCTGTAATCTGTCAATCATAAGTATTTGAGTAAGCTAGACAAGATGGCTCATGCCTGTAATCCCATCTTCTTGGAAGGCTGAGGAAGTAGATTGGTAAGTCGAGGCCAGTCTGGGAAACCTCACAGTTGACACTCAAAGCAACAGCAGTGGAGTACTTAATAAAACTTTTCAAGCGCATTTTCTAGGAAACTTAGGAACTAAAGAACAATAGATAATCTCTATTTCCAAATAGTTTATAGGTAATGAAAATCAAAGGTAGGGAATTATAGGAAATAAGAGTAGATCTTGGAGATTGTTATCCTTTATTATAGGTTAATACTCTTTAAAGTTCAGTTTCTAATGCCTCACCAACCCTCCAAATTAGAATCACATTTCTCTTCCTGACTTTATCATATAAACAATTCCTGCTGAAATTTCCTTTGTGAGTTTATCTTGGTTGTTTTTGGATTGTTTCAATACTCTGAAGTAGTATAAAGTTTTGTATATCACCCAAAAGAGTGGTGGGCACCCAGGAAGAGATGGGGAAGGTAGCATGCCTGACCATGCAGGAGGTGTGTACATGGTCCCCTGCTCCTGCTTTGTCAGCCCGTGCGATGCCATGGCTGCTCCTTGAGGAGCAGAAGGAGGAGGCAAGGACTCGAAGGTCAAGTATCTGTGCCAGATCAGGCAGCCAGGGGAGCACATGAGACGGGGTGTGGTAGGACGCTTTCTGGAGCGACCAAAGACCCAGGTTCGCATTTGATGGCCACTAACCAGCAGCACAGTCCCAAGCAGGTCATCCACCTGTCTCAGCCTCCTTTCCTTCATTGGGGAATTGGGAATTACAGTTCTTACCCTGCCTTGCACACAAGTGTCAGAGATGTTTGTAGCGACGTAAGGCGTTACTATTTACTACTAGATGAAAAGGAGAAAACGTTAACCAAGAGTGGCTCTTGAGGTTTTGCTAATGAATGTCACAGGCCATAGAAAGAAAGTAATTAGAAAGCACTTTCTTAGTCTAAACTGCAAAGATGGATTTTTTTTCTTTCGTGTTGGTTATTTTTTTCTCCTTAGTGTTCTCATCTAATTTGCTATAGAAAATGTGTGTCTATGTGTGTGTGCATGTGCGTGTCTGTGTGCGTGTGCATGTGCATTTGTGTTTCAAGGCCTATAGATAATCTGAGTTATGTTTTACTACAAAAAATAAAATATGCGAATCCAAACTACAGTGTAAAAATAAAATTTAAAATTGAAGATGTATCTTCACTGAATGTTTGTAAATGGTTTCTTCTAAGAATTACAATTGTTACAGCTCTTTAAAAAAATAGGCAGTTTTGAATTCGAAAAACTTCACACTTATCATAAAGATGAAAGATGTTCATACTGAGATACTTCAGCCCAAACCTTCACAAACTAGTGTAAGTAAGTTGCTGAATGAAAAAGATTCATTTTTTTTCATATTAGAGAGAAACTACCTCTTGCCTTACAAACGCAAAATAAATTCAGTAGACTCCACTCTTTTAGAAACCACCAGCTCACTATTAAGGCTTGAACCTCAGTAGCACTAATTGGGAAAAATGTAAAAACAGACTTTAATGTGTGAATTGGCTGAAATAGACATTTTCTGTAGGAAACATCTCTGGGTTTTTGTTAAGCATGCTCTGAAATCCTCAAACAAACACTTAACCCATTCTGGGTCTCAATTAATACAGCACTTGCCTGGCATGCCCAAGCCATGAGTTCCATCCCCAGTACTGCAAAACCATAAAGAATGCAACTGAAAGCTATTTCCAAGATCATTCTGGAAATGGAAAGAATACATTTGATAGCCCAAACAGTGTCAAGGCCATTAATTTGATGATCTCTTGCTTTTTCATTCCATTTCCTGTCGCCAGTATACCCTCTCCTTTGTTTCGGGGTACCTGAGGTTCTCTGTGTTTCAGTGAACACTTGTTTTTCTTTTTGCTTTAGGTAAGAGATTTATATCTTTTGAGACATATGTTCAATAACTACTCTTCACATCCTGCACCTGCATTTCTGACACGTAAAGCATAGCAGTCAGGCAGGTACCACCCTCAAGACTGTCTCAGGCTTGCTTTTATGCCAACTGTTTGGAAAGGTCTGTGACCTCTAAGTTTGCCTTTGGAGGCTAGAATTCAATGTAGAAAGTTCAGCGTAGAAAACAAAGCACCTGTTCATAATTTATAGTAGAGCTATACAGCATAACAAACCCCCTTTAGTATGTTTTTGGGAGAAAGGGGCAGACAGTGGGAATTGAACTCAGGGCTTCGTGCTTCCTAGGCGAGACCACTTGAGCACTCTTCCAACTCCCACATGTCTCTCATGCCTTTTAATTTATCTACTTTAAAAAATTGTCTTGAGCTTAAAAGTAATCATTACAGGCCCCTTCTTAGCCTCAAGCACAATAAAAAAGATTTTTGCCCTTGTCTACCAAAAAAGACATGCATTTTTGCTTGACAGGTTCATCAAAGTTACAGATCAAATCTGTTGCTAAGGAACACAGTTTCTGAGCTGGTAACTATCCTGATGACCTGACAACATGGCCAGCATTCTAACACTCAAATTAAAAGCACTGTTCAGGAATTCCACCCTTTTTACTATTGCAAAGGAAAACCATAAGGGAACTTCTAGCTTAGTAAAACACTGACTGGACCTTGGCTAATGTTCTTCAGCAACAGACCAGAAGATTGAGTTGTATACTGATAAGGCTTTTACCACTCACTGGGTTCTGTTTTGCTTTGCTTTTTTGGTCAGTTGTGGGGCTTGAACTCTGGGTCTGGGCACTGTCCCTCAGCTCTTCAGCTCAAGGTGAGTGCTCTACCACTTGAGCCATAGTGCTGCTTCCGGTTTTCTGGTGGTTCATTGGAGATGAGAGTCCCGTGGACTTTCCTACCCAGGCTGGCTTTGAACTACGATCCTCAGATCTGAGTCTCCTGAGTAGCTAGGATTACAGGCATGAGCCACCAGCATCGGGTCCTACTCACTGGTTTTGTGTCATTTTTCCATAGCCTCCTCTTCTAGCATCGAAGTCCTTCTGATACTCATCTCAAACCAGGCTCCCAGATGGCCAATGTCCATATTACCTGCCCTCTTTAAAGCCTGTATTCCAGCCTGTGTGAATTATCAGGTCATGCAGATGGGTTCCACTGATGCTCCACATAGTGTAGTCTACAAAACAAAATCCGCAGGCTGTTTTTTTTTTAAATTATTTTTATTGTGAAAATACCATACAGAGGGGTTACAATTATGTAAGATAGTGAGTACATGTCTTATCAAGCATTGTTGCCCCCTCCTTTGCTTCTCCTTCCCATCCCTTCCCCTCTCCACCCCCCCACTCCCCCCACCCAGGCTGTTTTTTTCACTTTGTCCAGACCCATAATGATCTTCTTTATGTCACCACTTTTGCTGAGGAGCTAATAAATTTGTTCTTCAGTTGTATAAAAGGAAAGATTTCCAACATACAACATACAGCTTTTCTTCGGTAGTTTTTCTTGTTCTTCATTGTCCCCCTGAAAGTGCTGGTTGCGGTAGTGGTCCATGTAGGAGTTGCTGGACATAGCACAGAGAGGTGGACAGGCACACAGCACTTACTCTACTTAATTACTTCCTTAAACAGCTTAGCATGGGGTTATTTACTAGAATCCGTGTTTATCTCCCCTCCCTCTTCCTCTTCTTTTCCTCTTCCCATCTTTTTTTCCTTCCTATCTCCTTTTCTTCCTCTCTTTTCTTCTCCCCCCTCCCCTGCCCCCCTTGCCATTCCTGGGGCTTGAACTCAGGGCCTGGTGCTGTCCAAGCTTCTCTGTGCTCCAGAATAGCACTCTACCACTTGAGCCACAGCACCACTTCTGGCTTTTTCTTTTTCTTTTTTTTTTTTTTTTAATTGTGAAAATACTGTACAGAGGGGTTACAATTACATGGGCAACATAATGAGTACATTTCTTATCAAGCATTGTAGTCTCCTCCTTTGTTTCCCTTTCCCATCCTTTCCCATCCTCCTGCCCCCCCATCCTCCCCGCTCCCCCCCCGCCCCCCCCCCCGCACCAAAGTTGTAAAGTTCGTTTTCGACATAACGACTGTACATCTCATTGTTGCAATGGGTCCACCTGTATCCCTATTTAAACGATTTGTTTACTTCTGGCTTTTTCTTAGTAGTTTATTGGAGGTAAGAGTCTCATTGACTTTCTTGCCTGGGCTGGTTTCCAACCGCAGTCCTCAGGTCTTCGCCTCCTGAGTAGTGAGGATTACAGGCCTGAGCCATCGGTGCCCAGCTTCTTCCTCTCTTTTCTTTTTGTGCTGGTACTACATCTTGAAACTCAGGGACTAGCACACTCCATTGACTTTCTCTACTCAAGGCTATTGCTCTACCACTTGAGCCACACCTCTGCTTCCTGTCCTGCTTTTTTGCTGGTTAATCAGAGATAGGAGTCTCATTGACTTTCTGCCCAGGCTGGCTTTGAACCTTCATCCTTAGTTCTCAGTCTTCTGAGTAGCTAGGATTATAGTCGTGAGCCACCAGCGATTTAAAAATTATGATCAGTGTAATATACAACTCTTCATTCTCAGTTCTGACAAATGCATATCCCTGTGTAGGCCAGAGCTCTTGAAAAGTACAGAAGGTTCCTGTGACCCCCAAATGTTTCCTTTTTACTCACTATTCTAATGTTTCTCTTACCAGTTAGTTTTGCCTGATTGGAACTTCATCTAATTGGACCATGCAAAAAGATATGATGTGAGAAACATAGTATTTTGTGTATGGCTTCTTTTGCTTAGTGCAGTGTTTCTGAGATTTATGTGGCATTTCTCAGTAGGTTGCTTCCTGTTGCTGCCTGTAGAATTCTACTATATGGCTCTACCACCATTTGTTTAGTCTTATCTGTCGATGGACACCTGGATACTTTCCAGTATTTGACTAGTCTGAATAAAACTACTGAGAACATTTGTGCACAGGGCTTTGTGTGTGCATGTCATTTCTTTCTCTTGAGTAAATACCTAGGAATAGAGTTGCTGGGTCATAAGGTAGACCTGTGTTTAAATTTGTAAGACACTACTAGGCCTTTTCCCAAAGTAATTCTACCATTCGCACTCTACCAACAAATGAGAATCTTGGTTGTTCATCTGCATTTGCTGTTGTTACTCTTGTAAATTTTAGCTGTGTCAGGGGGATAGGGCATATGAATTGGCATCTCTTGAACTAATGATATTGGGTACTTTTTTGTGAGTTTATTAGCCATTCATGTCTTGTGTAAAATTCTGGTTCAGCTCTCTTGCCCAGTTGGCTGGCACTCTACCTCTTGAGCCACAGCTCTACTTTTGGCTTTCTTGTTGGTTTATTGGAAATAAGAGTCTCACGGACTTTTCTGCTCATACTGGATTGAGTCATAATCCTCAGATCTCAGCCTCCTGAGGAGCTAAGATTACAGGTGTGAGCCACTGGTACCCGGCTTCTTGCCCAGTTCCCCCCCCCCCCCGAGTTTTTAATTAGATTGTTTGCATCCAGGAAAGTGCATGATTCGCCTTCACCTTAGCCTGTGCAAGCACTCAGTAGTCATATGTGCGTGGGTAACCCCGGGCACTCGTGCATGTTCCATAAAAGCTTCTCTTCCTCCAAAGTAGAAATAGCCAAATGAACTCTCACTTGACACACTATTAAGATTAAGAGACAGAGCTATAGACAACGTCAGGGTTAACAGGCTAGAGACGCAGGACAGCAGAGGGAAGGCAGGACCGATGACCTAGGCCCCGCGTCAGTGTGCTTTGTTAGGAGCAGTGCGAGAAGGGAATAATGCTTCTGCCTTGCCTGTCATGCATGGCCGTGATGGCTGAATGACGCAGTATATGTGGCAGTACTGTTAACTCCAAAGACCCAGGAAAACAAGTACTAAGATCTAGAAGACAGGCATGATTTTAAATTCACGGAGCTGTGAATAAAGGCAGGAGGTGTCAGAGGAGGAAGTGAAGCCAGGCAGAGGGGAGCTCTTTGCTGACCTGCTTTGGCTCTGAGCAGAAACTGATAGGATCGTGAACGTGGATAGAGGCACATCCACATGAACTTGGATGACTAGAGTTTAGGTCTAATGAGTCTTCACGCTCTACAGGTAATGCCACATTCTCCCTTTGTTACTTTTTTCTTTTTCTACAAGATACAAGAGGAAAGGAGACTCCTGTCTAGGTCTTAACCCTAAGAAGCAGTGTATATCTTGGGAAGGGGCTTCTGCCTCAAAGAAGCACTCACACAAAGCCCCAGAACGCTACTTTACGAAGAAGAGTGTGGGATTACTGAATGTTGATGGAATTGCTGTGAGCTGCAACACAGAACCTCCCTCTGCTAAGCCAGGCTCATTCATCCCAGTGAAGGACTCAGATGATGTGGCTGCACCTGTTACAAGCTGGTTGAATCCTTTGGGGATTTATGATAAGTCAACCACACAGTGGTTACATGGACATGGTCCCCCCAAGCAAGAAGGGAAACAGCCAGACTCACAAGTCGACAGAGAGAATGCTGTTCTCAAGGCCAAGGTAGAGGACTTTAACAGGAGAGTTCGGGAGAATCCTCATGATACTGAGCTGTGGCTGGCGTTTGTGGCTTTTCAGGTAAGTGTCACTGTCCTACTTTTCTTACTTTGTAAGAGAAGACACATTTTTGTTTGCTCTGTAGCATTGCTTTTGGTTTGGCTATGGATTGAATCCAGAATCTTGTGCATGTTAGGCAAGCACTGTATCACTGAGCTACTAACCCCGCCTTTTCTTGTTTTATTTTGAGACATGGTATCACTGAATTGCCTAGGCTGCTTTTGAAATTTGAATTATTTATTTATTTTGGTGGCACTGGGGTTTGCACTCAGGGCCTGATTCTTGCTAGTAGGTGCTCTACCACTTGAGTCATTCCCCCAGCTATTTTTGCTTTTGTTATATTTTGAATAGGGTCTTCACTTTTTGCCTGGGCCAACCTGGACTTCGTTCCTCCTATTCATGTTTTCCTCATAGCTGGGATGCCAGACCCACACTACCATACCCAGGTTTTCATTGTGATGGAGTCCTGTAGCTCAACTGGCCTTAAATCATTATTATTCTGATCTCAGCTTGATGGGAAAGTGGGACAGATGACCTAGGTCTGGTCATCTACCATGAGCTACCATGAGCTGGTTTTGAAACACTTTTTGAGCTTTATGAAGAAATTTGGTACTGTATATAAAGGTTATTAGAGAAGTGGAGGTGTAGCTCAAGTGGTAGAGCACCACCATGAAAAAGGTAAGTGAGAGTGTGAGGCTCTGCTCCCATGCCCCGGTACTACAAAAAAAAAAAAAAAGAAAAAGAAAGAAAGCAGCTAGAGCTTGTCCAGTGAGGAATCCAGTGACCCGTCAGGAATAAATGGAGCCGGGGTAGGTAGTAAGTGCTGTAGACGCTGTAATGTTACAGAATGTGCTCTTTGAGAATGAATGGAGCGAGATTGGAACAATTTTGTGTGTGTGTGTGGTTCTGGGATGGAACTCAGGCTCAGGGCCTTTTATGTGCTGGACAAACATGCTGCCACTGAGTATGCTCCAGCCAGGGAATGGGATCTTGCCCACCAGACAGAGGCGTTCCTGAAGTACAGACCACACAGGCAAAGTGCACACAAGTGTGAGAGCGGGTCAGGAAGTCCCCTGTGCAGGCCCTTAAAATATGTGGCTCTGTCTTCATTCTTCATTGGTAAGGTTGGCTCCTCTTCAAGCATTGCATGCTAGTTATTGGTACATAGACATAAATATGAATGGCAGAGAGACAGGCCAGTCAGGTGAAATGAAGACCAAGCATACCAGGTTAGAACACCACCCTAGGAAATGAGTTTCAAGGTTACTTTTTTTTTTTTTTTTGTCAGTCGTGGGGCTTGAACTCTGGGCCTGGGCGCTGTCCCTCAGCTCTTCAGCTCAAGGCTAGCGCTCTACCACTTGAGCTACAGCGCCACTTCCGGTTTTCTGGTGGTTTATTGGAGATAGGAGTCTCACGGTCTCTCCTGCCCGGGCTGGCTTTGAACCGCGATCCTCAGATCTCAGCCTCCTGAGTAGCTAGGATTACAGGCGTGAGCCACCAGCGCCCGGCTCAAGGTTACTTTTTGTTTGGTGTGTTTTTTTTTTTTTTTTGTATTGAGGATTGAACCCAGGACATTTCACTTGCTGGGCAAGCCCTGAGGAAACAAGTTTTTAATTAGAAGTTATAAACTGGGTCTGTGGAACAGTTGTTTTCATGATTTCTTTCTTTTTTCTTTTTTGGTATCTGTCCTGGAGCTTGAATTCAGGGCCTGGGTGCTATCTCTGAGCTTTTATGCTCAAGACTAGCACTCTAAAACTACAACTCCACTTCTGCCTTCCTTGGTAGTTAATTGGAAATAAGAGTCTCACAGACTTTCCTGCCTGGGGTGGCATTGAACTGTGATCCTTAGATCTTAGCCTCCTAAGTAGTTAGGATTATAGGCGTGAGCCACTGGCGCCTAGCCAACTATTGGTTTTGACAGGAGGAAGAGACATTGCGGTTGATCCTCTGTAACCCATGAGTAAATTGGTGTTTGTGTTGTTGAGGATGAGGCCATGAAGTGTCCTGGCCTGTGTGCACTGGAGGAGGGAGAGGAGAAGCGGAAGAAGTCACTGAAGCTCCTCCTGGAGAAGAAGCTGGCCATCCTGGAGCGGGCCATCGACTGCAACCAGAGCAGCGTTGACCTGAAGCTCGCCAGGCTGAAGCTCTGTGCGGAATTCTGGGAGCCCTCCATGCTGGTCAAAGAGTGGCAGAAACTGATCTTCCTGCACCCCAATAATACAACCCTGTGGCAGAAATACCTTGTATTTTGCCAGAGCCAGTTTAGTACCTTTTCAATATCCAAAATTCACAGTCTGTATGGCAAGTGCTTGAGCACTCTCTCTGCAGTTAATGACGGCAGCATCTTATCTCACCCCGTGTTGCCTGGCACCGAGGACGCCATGTTTGGTAAGGAGATACCAGATACAGTTTGGATTTAGTAGAGAATGAGATTATATTCTGTTTTGCTATAAATTATCACACACACACACACACACACACACACACACACACACACACACACACACACACACACACACACACACACACACACACACACACACACACACACACACACACACACACACACACACACACCAAGGTATGACTGGTTAATTATAATAGATTAGCCCAGCCCTCAAGATGGGTGGGTTAAATTAACACACACACACACACACACACACACACACACACACACACACACACACACACACACACACACACACACACACACACACACACACACACACACACACACACACACACACACACACACACACACACACACACACACACACACACACCAAGGTATGACTGGTTAATTATAATAGATTAGCCCAGCCCTCAAGATGGGTGGGTTAGAGCCAGAAAAGTTAGGTAACTTGTACTGGACAAGCAGTTCCAACTTTCCTACTTATTAGCCAAGTGAATGTAGCTGGATCTTTTAACTGTTTTGATTGTCTGATCTTACTTGTCAACACCCCTCGTTTTAGGGTCTCTAGCAATAATACACATGAGATGCCCTGCTGACCTCATAGATGTCAGGTATTACTGTGCTGTTCATGTTTTTGGTGTGTCCCAAAGGAGACTGGAATAAAAATTTTGGCAGTAGCCAGATAACGGAAGGCAGCACACAATGCAGGGGCTGGGGCATGTCACTCATTGGTTTGAATTGTGGATTTGTTCCTCATTGGCTGCAGTGTGAGCTTGGGGAGATTCTTACCCTGCTAGAGCTCCTTCTCCACAGGAGCAGTAGGTTGCCTGTGCTGTGGGTATTGTGCGTGACTAACGTGCAGAGCGCCTAGCTCTGTGCGCATGCAGTAGACACTTGTTTGAGCAGAACTCCTGTTATCATTGTCAATGTCTAGAGACTGAGTTTCTCTAGAAATACTAAACAGTGCGCTGATGTAAATGGTGTCGTATATGGGGCTGGAACATGTATTTAGCATGTATCAGGCCCAACATTCAGTTTCCAACATGAATAAACAAAAAAAATAACATGAGATTTTTTTCATAAAGCCTCATTTGACATTACTTATGATAGGCTGACATCGCATAAATGGAATTACATCCTTGTTAAGGTGAACTGAAATCAAACATGGAACACTGACTTTGTAGCACACTGGATGTGTGATGAAAATTGCTGGTAGCAAATGCCATCTATGAATGGGGAGTTCAGATTATACTTTCCAATAACTACGCCATCTTTCCTGCCATTTTTTTTTTGGTGCCAGTGAGAATTGAGTGTTAGACATTTGGCATCAAGGTTAACTTCTTGACTTGTTTTTAGATACTATATGTAGTTTCTTGTTAATATTTACATTCTGGCCTGGAGCTGGTTGGCTCATGCCTGTAATCCTAGCTACTCAGGAGGCTGAGATATGAGGATCACGGTTCAAAGAAGCCAGCCCAGGCAGGAAAGTCCGTGAAACTCTTATCTCCAATAAACCACCAGAAAACTGGAAGTGGCGCCATAGCTCAAGTGGTAGAGCACTAGCCTTGAGCTGAAGACCTGAGGGACAGCGCGCAGGCCCTGAATTCAAGTCCCCCTCCTGACAAAAATAAATAAATAAATAAACATTAAAAAATTATATTCTGTGGTAGTTTTAGATAAATACCAGAAACAGCAGACTTGGCTTACAGTGTTATTGTTGGCCCTTTTAGATTAGGACATGTCTGTACTGTCGGGTTGAAAGCTAAGAGCAATTCTGGAAAAAAGACTTGTCTTGGTGTTTGAGTAGCTGTTCTTTGTTCCTCTGTGCTTCACCTAGGGATTCTTTGTTTTCTGGTTCACAGCCCTCTTTCTGCAGCAGTGCCACTTTCTGCGGCAGGCTGGCCACTCAGAGAAGGCCATCTCTCTGTTCCAGGCCATGGTTGACTTCACCTTCTTCAAACCTGACAGTGTGAGAGATCTGCCAACTAAAGTACAGGTACCAAGCTCGCCTCTCATGACCATTCTGTGTGTGTGTGTGTGTGTGTGTGTGTGTGTGTGTGTGTGCGCGCCAACTAAAGTACAGGTATCAAGCTCGCCTCTCATGACCATTCTGTGTGTGTGTGTGTGTGTGTGTGTGTGTGTGTGTGTGTGTGTGTGTGTGTGTGTGTGTGTGTGTGAACTAAAGTACAGGTACCAAGCTCGCCTCTCATGACCATTCTGTGTGTGTGTGTGTGTGTGTGTGTGTGTGTGTGTGTGCAGAGAGAGAGAGAGAACAAAAGAGAGAAAGAGAGAAATATTTCCCTGATCCAAGAGAGAGAGAAATATTTCCCTGATCCAAGAAAAACTCCATGATGAAGCTGGTAAAATACGGATAGATAAAAGAAACCTCTATCCCTCCCAAATCTAGAGCCTCAGCGATGGCCTTAGTGTTATACCTGGGCCCTGGTTTAAATGCAGGTCCTCTCTATTAGTCAGGGGGCAGGGGGCATGGCACATTTAGACTGGGATCACTCTTGAATGCCCTGGAGCTTGTGTTGCTGATGCAGTGAAGCTTCCCACTGCCTGCAGTCTTGGCCTGAGTTGCAGATGAAGTTATCTGTAGGTTCTTGTCAACACCAGGCCTCACTGAGGTGGGTTCATCTTTTAGATGACAGATGAACATTGTCAGCAGTGTTATCAACAATAAAAACATCTCAGAGCTACTCATGTAAGATAACCTGACTCCTTTTTCCACTGAAGGAAATAGTTTTCTGTCCTGCAGGAGGGCAGGGAGGAAGATGGCAGAATGGCTTAAAAGGTCTTTCTGTGTGGGCAAGGACTCCATCATGTGGTAGTTTCATGAATTGCCAGTATAAACCATTTTTATCATAATTTTACCTCTAAACAAAGTTGGCTTAGAGACTCATACCCATTAATATAAGTGTGACAGGTTCTTACCAAACCACCAGGTCAAACAGTTTTAGGACATGCTTTTATATTTTAAGAATACAATGTGCTCCAGAAGTGATTCTTAGCCAGGGAACTGTGAGCGCTGAACCCCCACCCCCCACTCTCTGCTAAGCCTGCTGGCTGTCCCCAGGACCTCGCTGGTGGGTAGAGGACACTGCCCATGGCTGATGCCCTGAGGACCACCGCTCTGTGATGTTAAATAGTAACAGCACCTGGCTTTCCCAGCCTTCACAGGACAACTTTGAAGCAACGCTTCTCATGCAACAGTGTCCCCCTTGCCTCTGTAGCTGAGAGACATGGTTACCACCACGCGTCAGCATCACTGGTCCGGATTCCTGTGGAATAACCACATTGGTTGTAGAAGTTATTCTTTTTGTCCAATCACTTTTACAAGCGCAAACCTAAGAAGAGCAAGCAGTCTTCCAGCCCCTTCCTGGAGTGACAGGCACACACTTGCAGTCTCACGCCCCATCACACCCTTGTTGCCATGCCCTTTGGTGGCTCCTGAGGGACCATGCTGGTCAGCGCGTGCAGCCCTGCCCAGGCTCAGGGAGTGGAGGCCTGTGGCCCTCGGCCCACGATGTCCCTGTTGGGAACTTGCTTGTCCTCAAGAGATTTCTTGGAAAAGCTTTTGTGAGAGTAGGTTGTTGGCTCTCTTTCAAAGTCCTGCTGCCAATTGATAAGCGGATCACATTCCTGCTCAGCACTGTGCTCGCCTTCCATTCCATGGGGAATTATTTATTTCCAGTGAGCTGGTTTCCAGGACCTAGTGTCCTGAAGATGGGGGTGGGGTGGGGGTGGAGGAGGGCCCGCATGTGCATGGATGCCCTGTGCCCACAGTACCTACTGACGCCTTAATAAGCGCTGAGCACCACACTGTTAAGATAAACAGTTACTAACGCGCGAGTTGCTGGGTTTCCTTCCCTTCAAAAGGTCTTGACAACAAATGACTTCAGGTATTGTTAGGGACTCCCACGGCATGAGAGGCGCCAAGGACGGTGCCACTGTCACTTGTCCCTGGTGAGTTCCCTTGGCAGGATCAGAACCAGGAAGTTAGTGCTCATGCCCAGCTGCAGGCTCCCATTGCCACACCTAGGCCTGGCTTCTCGTGACCTAATCCTGAAGATGAAGTCATCATTTCGCCTGTGCCATGTTTGATTTGTTAGACATCACTGGGTCCAGCCCAGCTTCCAGCATGCACAGAGGTAGGCTGAGGTGATGGGCGGCCCACTGAACCAGGTGATTCTTTTGCTGCTTTTGACTCACACATTAGGGGTCCTAGCTTCTAATGCCCAGTGCTCAGCAGTTTTGTACATGGTGGGCCTCACTTGGGGTCTTTTAAACCTCCACAGGTGGAGTTCTTTGAGCCCTTCTGGGACAGCGGGGAGCCCCGGGCCGGGGAGAAGGGCGCCCGGGGCTGGCGGGCCTGGATGCACCAGCAGGAACGGGGTGGCTGGGTGGTCATCAACCCAGGTAAGCCTCCCCCCCCCCCCCCCCCAGTAAGGGTAGATATGCTGTTGTCTTCCTATTTAACTGTAAATACTGCTTATTAGTAACATAAGGACATTTACAAACATCAGAATGTAAAATCATACATTAAAGTGGATGTCATGGCAGGATAGGCTGTTTCTTCCCCATGGCCACCTGAAAGCGTCTACCTCCCTCAAGTCTGAGCACCACTCTCTCCCGCCCTCTGCAGACTTGAGCTTCTTTTATCAATGTGTTCTAATAAGAAGCAAGCTTTTGTTATAGCTTCCACCCCCATTCCTTTCTAGTGTGTACTTAAAACACTTTTTGTTCTTCTGGCTATGTATAGATTAACAAATCCTTTGAAAAAATCATTGCTTTTTAAGGAGTGTTAAAAAAGGATTAACTAGCATGCGTTACACTGTCATTCCACATGACCCAAGTGCTTTACAGATCCACACTGGAGAACAATGTGGAAAGGTGATTTTTACTATCAGGGCAGGGCTCTGTGTGTCCCCTTGGAATTAACAATGTATTACAGAAACTCTTGCATTGAATTTAGTATAGTTCTAAGAATCTAATAGCGCCCCCTCCCCAAACAGGGGGAAAAAAAATGGATGGTTCTCTTGTATCTAGAAAATGGGTTGATAATCATCTTTGTTTTTATTTTTAATTTCTCAAATCCATCTTGACACATTTAGCATTTAGAAGGTAATTGGGACTCTATTCTGCATTTCTTCTTCATGTTTTACTTTTACTTCTAGTTATTCTGTTGTTGTTAGGTCTGTCTGTCCAAAGCCATACAATCTTTTGATGTATATTTTTTTGCGGGGGGCGGGGGAGTGATAGTAGAGTTTTGGCTCAGACCCTCACGCTTGTTAGACAGGCGCTCTACCTTTGGAGACACACCTGAAGGCATGCCCCTCCCCTACTTCTGCCTAGATGACGATGATGATGAGCCAGAAGAAGATGACCAGGAAATCAAAGATAAGACTCTGCCCCGGTGGCAGATCTGGCTTGCTGCTGAGCGTTCCCGGGACCAGAGGCACTGGCGTCCCTGGCGCCCTGATAAGACCAAGAAGCAAACGGAAGACGACTGTGAGGATCCCGAGAGACAGGCAAGTGTCCTGTGCCGCCGGGCGGCTGACTTCCCTCCTGCCAGGAGGCTGCGGGGCCTCCTCTCGCCCGTGCTCATTTCCTTTGCCCCGGTGAGGGGGAGCAGTGTCCCCTGGTGTAGTTCCTGTCCCCCAGAGGGAAGGAAGGCTCCTATGGCCACTCTTCTGGAGATGGCCTTCCAGGTCATTCACTTAGGTTTTCTTTTTTTTTCTTTTTTTTTTTGTCGTTGTAAGGCCTGAACTCTGGGCCTGGGCGCTGTCCCTCAGCTCTTCAGCTCAAGGCAAGCACTCTACCACTTGAGCCACAGCACCACTTCCATTTTTCTGGTGGTTTGTTGGAGATAAGAGTCTCATGGACTTTGCCTGAGCTGGCTTTGAACCGTGATCCTCAGATCTCAGCCTCCTGAGTAGCTAGGATTACAGGCGTGAGTCACCAACGCCCAGCGCCCACTTAGGTTTTCATGTGACCCTGGGGAAGGAAGGCTGTAGATGCAGGTTCTATGGTCTGGATCACTGTTGTAGATTCCTTAATTATATCCACTGTCCCATCACACTCTTGGGTCTGTGGACATGTACATGCAGCAACTAGATTGGACTAGAAGGCCCAGGGACAGGATGTAGAGGCCATATTGGGGCAGCTGGCTCACACGGTGTCTTGATGGAGAGGGAGCGAGTGTTGTCCTGTTGACAGCGGGCACTTGTGCTGTGCCACCTGCCCTCTGGCTTGGGTACCAAGTAGCTGGCAGCTTTTGACGGAAGAAATGCTATTTCAACACCTGCAGCCCTAAAGCAGTACTGGCTCTAGCTTCTGTGTGACCTGTGATGTGTATAGATCAAGATGTCTTCTTGGTAACAGGCTCTGTCCCTCCCTGCAAGTGAAGTGCCTTTAGATGGAGGGTTTTGCCTCTTGTTCATTGCTTGACACCTGTACCTGTGGGAAGGCTCCTGGATGCTGAACAGATATTTGATGGGAGCTTGATGGCTGCAGTGTGCCAGCATTTGGGGTGATGCATGGGACGGCCATGCTGGAGTTAGGCTGCAGAGGAGTGGGCATGAGGAGGTGCAGCTTCCAGGGACGCCTTCCCCCTCCGGCCTGACGCAGGGAGGAGGGCAGGGGGTGTGACTCTACCCCAGAGGCCTCTTTCCTGCTGGAAGCTGAAGGCATGGAGGAGGGCACTAGAGGAGTCTGTAGACTTCATGGTCGGCTTGCAAGTTGTTTTTCAAGGTTCAGAATTTCGTTTGTCCCCTGGAAGCAGATTTCAGAACAAATGGCTGCTATGAGCAGTGTCTGGTCATTTAGCTTTTTCTCTTAATGGAAGCCTGTGCTTGTGTTCTGAGGTCCTCTGCTGAGAGACATAATCAGCTAGCCAAAGAGAACCTTGACACAAAGGATAGTGTCTTTGGCTGGATGTCAAAAAGGAGCTACATGAAATCAGCTGCGAACATGCACCACTGTATTGGTTTCTTTTCATTGCTATTCACACACTCCATTGCTCCTGTTCCCTTCTTACTTGTGCCCGTCTATCTCAAGCAGATTTCCTGAAGTAATCTGTGGTCAAATAAATCACAAGTAGTAAATCATCCTTATTGAAGACAAAATAATTTGCCAAACTAACTACGAAGCAATTGTGTCGTTCGAAGGGAACCTGACTAGGTTTTCTGAAACTCTAGCTGGATGCTAGGAAAGCTGTCAGCTTCAGCCTCTTGGTCCCTCCCTCTCCCCTTGCTCCTCCCCCCCGCCCCCAGCATTGCAGGAATTGGGGGGGGGGTGCCCAGGCATCCCCTGCCATTGGGGCTGTTCTCCAGCTTCTAGATTGTCTTTTGTGTTTTACAGAATTCTTAGCTCCTATTTAAGATCTATTCTGAGTAATGTTGATTCGTTAGTACACTGCATAGAGTTGTGAGGCGTTTACTAGCTTGATTAAACAGGTCCCGGATTCTGCCTTTGTTGCAGGTGCTGTTTGATGATATTGGGCAGTCTCTGATCAGACTCTCCAGCCAGGCTCTGCAGTTCCAGCTGATCGAGGCTTTCCTGCAGTTCCTGGGCGTGCCTTCAGGCTTCATCCCGCCGGCCTCCTGCCTTTACCTGGCCATGGATGAGAGCAGCATCTTCAGTAGTGGACTCTACGATGAAAAGCCCTTGACAGCCTTTGATTTTTCATTTTTGGGCATCAGCTGTGTTGGCCGCATGGACCAGTTGGGCTGTCTGCGGTGGACCCGCGGTCACAACCGAGAGGGCGAGGAGTTCATCCGCAATGTCTTCCACCTCGTGATGCCCTTGTTCTCAGGGAAGCAGAAGTCTCACCTTTGCTTCTCCTGGCTGCGGTATGAGATGGCAAAGGTAACTTCGCATCTCCCCCCCCCCCCCCCCCCCCCCGGGGCCTTCTCTCTTGTATCAGATCCAGTACCAGATCCAGTACAGGCTCCTTTGAGTACTGTGTCCCAGTCCTTCCTTTTTTTCAGGGACTGCTGATGGCACCTCAGGCATGGCTCCCTCCACTTCCCCCACCCTCCAGGAAGAGGAGGCTAGCAGGCACCAGCCCCGATCTCAGGGACTGGAGCTGTCTGCTGTGTGAAGACTTGTCTTACCAGATGTCTATGATGATACGGGCACTTAGTGTTAAGAACCAAAATAAGCTTAAGTGGGGTTAGAGGATTTAGGGCTTATTAGAATAGAGAAAATAAGCTACTTATCCTGTGATTTGTAACTATCTGTTGAAAAATTAGTCTCCATCTGGCGTGCTGCCCTCTGCTGGCCACTCTTAGTATTGACTCCTAACACTCAAAGTTCTCCAGCTAACTACTTACTACAATTTAAATATACCAGATTGTTTTAAAATAGTGTCTTTGAAGGAGGGTGCCTGTGGCTCAAACCTGTAATCCTAGAAGCTCAGGAGGCTAGGATCTGAGGATCGTGGTTCAAAGCCAGCCCATACAGGAAAGTCCATGAGACTGCTATTTCCAATTAACCACCAGAAAACCAGAAGTGGTGCTGTGGCTCAAAGTGGTAGAGCACTAGCCTTGAGCAAAAAAAGCTTGGGAACAGTGCCCAGGCCTTGAGTTTAAGCCTCACAACCAACCTCCCCCCAGCCCACTCCTCCTCAAAAAAGTGTCTTTGGTAAAGTGTAGTGAACTCATCTCTTTGGAAAAGAAAATTTGGAGCATAGCAGCCTTAAAGTTCCAATTTGTTTCTCAACAGAGAGAGTTTCCATGTTTTATTAGATATGTAATAAAAGAAGTACAGGTGTCTTTGCATTGCCAGGGCTTCCTGAAGTTACAGTGTTTCGGGGTTTCCTGGAAATTCTAGAGCACTCAAAGTCATTCTTTTCTTGTGTGTGTGTATGTAGGTCATTTGGTGTCTGCACACTAAAAACAAGAAGAGATTAAAGTCACAGGGGAAGAACTGCAAAAAACTAGCCAAGAATCTCCTCAAGGAGCCAGAAAATCGGAACAATTTTTGCCTCTGGAAGCAGTATGCACATCTGGAATGGTTGCTTGGCAACATAGAGGATGCCAGGAAAGTTTTTGATACAGCACTCAGCATGGCAGGCAGCAGTGAGCTGAAGGACCGTGAGCTGTGCGAGCTCAGTCTGCTCTATGCCGAGCTGGAGGTGGAGCAGTTGCCAGACTCCAGAGAGACGGCCACAGCCCGGGCTGTTCATGTACTAACCCAGTTGACTGAGAGCAGCCCCTCTGGGCCATATGTTGGGCAGGTAGTGGCCACTCGGGTTTTGAAAGCTCGGAAGGCTTACGAGCATGCACTGCAGGATTGTCTAGGTGAGAGCCATGTCTCTGATGGAGCTCCTGCCGATTCCTTGGACTGCCTGTGTAGTTTGGTCCGGTGCTTTATGCTCTTCCAGTATTTGACCATAGGAATCGATGCAGCTGTGAGGCTATATGAACAGGTATTTGCCAAACTGAAGGACTCCGTTTCTCCAGAGAGCCCTAGCCTGAAGGACCAGAGCCACCCCCAGAGTTTGAGCAGTGTTTTAGAAGCTGTCAGCCTGATGCACACAAGTCTGCTGCAATTCCACATGAGAGTGAGTGTTTACCCGCTGACTCCACTTCGAGACGCCCTCTCGGACGCTTTGAAGCTATATCCTGGCAACCAGCTGCTTTGGCGGTCTTACGTACAGATTCAGAGTAAGTCCCACAATGCCAGCAAGACCAGGAGATTCTTCGATACAATCACCAGGTCTGCCAGACACTTGGAGCCATGGTTGTTTGCAATTGAAGTGGAGAAGCTGAGGAAAAGCCTGGTGGAGACCGTTCGGAGGTAATTACAGGCCACCTCTCTCATGTGCTTCACAGGCCTTTCTGCAGTGAGTGCTGTCTCCTCCTGTCTGCCAGGCCTCCACAGCACAGCCGTGGATGTGGCACAAGGCCAGGACCCCCTGCTGTGGTGCTCTAGGGGATCACAGAGTAGATAACTGATAGATGAACATGACACTTAGAAGGTAGACCCATCCCTCCACAGAGGCTGGGTGGCTGACTTCCAGGGCCAGCCATCTTGGGAACCTGGCTGCTGTTTCTGTGTGCAGGGGGAGGCTCAGGGAGTCTCAAGCTGAATTGAGCATAGTTGAGCACAGGCTCTGGAGGTCAGCTCTCTGATCTCAGTGTGGGCTCTGCCACGTAGTGCTGGGTGGCCTCAGGCTGTCAGTCACTTGACCTCTAGCAGGTTCCTCATCTGCCAGTGAAATAATGAAGAAGCCGGAGGTGCCAATGACGTCAGTGCTTGGCACAGACCAGTGCATAGTAATTGCTACGCTTCTTGAAGTGTCATGCTCTCCGTCGAGGATATTACGTGTGCAGATTAGTAATTGTTTAGGCATCATTGTTCATTGTGGAATCTCTGCTGATGTTTCAGTGCAGCCTTTGCAAAGGCAAAACTGCCTTTGCGTGGTATTTCAGTTTGCTTATTCCTTATTTCTTCCATTATTTTACTCACTCTGCCTGAGTCTTTGTCTACTTGCAACCAAAAGGTTTTCCTTCCCAGAGCGTGAGATTGCGTTCTGATACAGGCGAGGTTTGCCGACAGTGCTGTAGGCTGTGTGGAGCGGCAGCGCCGATCGCCGCCCCCAGACACGCACGGGCAGGGGTGCCATCCTCCGCCATACTGCAGCGACGGAGGGGAGAGGACGCACCTGGGCTACATGACACCTTGTCTTACAGGGTGGGCGGTAGAGAGATCCACGCCACCATCCCCGAGACGGGCCTCACACATCGGATCCGAGCCCTCTTTGAGAACGCTATGCGGAGCCACAGTGGCAGCCAGTGCCCCTTGCTGTGGAGGATGTACTTGAAGTTTTTGGTAAGATGATACTTTGACACCATTTTGTTTTGACAGCTCTAACTTTTTCCTTCAAAAGTGACAAAAAAGCAAGTGGGAAGGCTGAGGGGGGCCTCCCATTCGCCCTCACACCCCCAGTGTCACAAGCTTGCCGTGGTTCAATCCTTAAGGACCCTGATGGAGTAATGGCTGAGGCTCAGTGAGGACACAGCCATGTGGCTGGCTGGCAGAGACCAGGCAAAGAAGCCTTGTTGGAACAAACCAGAAAGACGGCTACACCCTAGCTAATCTGACCAGAAGTGGGAGGGAAAAGACACAAAGGGGACATCACAGCTAACACAAGTGAAATCCTGAGGATCGTGAGGAAATACTTTGAAATGCAAACTATATTCAAATGAGCTGGAAAATCTGAGAGGTGGTACACTTTTAGATGCACTTAAATTTCCAAAACTGAAATAGGAAAAGTGACTTAAATAGGCCTATAACAAGCAATGAAATTTAAGCAGTAATAATCTACTAACAAAGAAGAGCTCCGAGCTGAGGATTTACTGCCCAAGTCTATCAGACATTTAAAGAACACTAGTACTCCTCACACTTTTCCATAAGCTAGAAAGGAGAGGAATGCTAGATTCATGAAGGATAATCCTCAGCCCCAAAACAGACAAGGTCACAGCATAAAAAGAAAATAGAACAATTGTCTGAATAAAATACTTGCAAATCCAATTCAGTAACATTAAAAAAGGTCGTCCACCATAACCAAGCTTAGAGAGAAAACCAGCTGAAAACATGGATAGTCTCAGACTTTTTTTTTTTTTTAAAGCAAAAGCGACCCAGAATTTAATTTCGGAAAGGAATACTACTCTGTAGAACACCCTAGATTTTAGGTATAGAGAGAATATTCCAAGACTAAAATTTCTGATGTGAAGTCTTACTTTTAATAGATAAAAACCTATTAAGCTATCTTTTTCGTGTGTGTGTGTGTGTGTGTGTGTGTGTGTGTGTGTCCCCGTGTGTGTGTGTGTCCGTGTGTGTGTGTGTGTCTGTGTCTGTGTCCTGGGCCTAGGTGCTATCTCTGAGCTTTTTTGCTCAAAGATAGCACTTTATCACTTGAGCCACAGCTCCACTTCTGGCTTTGGGTATTTAACTGGAGGTAAATCTCACAGACTTTCCTGCCCAGGCTGGCTTCAAACTGGAATCCTCCCATCTCAGCCTCCTGAGTAGCTAGGATTACAGGCATGAGCCACTAGCACCTAGCTTTATTGTTTTTAATTTGAGAAAGGGTCTCCTTATGTAGCGCAGGCCACATTGAAACTCTCGATCTTCTCGTTTTAGCTTCCTGAATGCTATGGTTCTGCATTACCATAATCCCAGGCCTGGTGGTTTGATTTCTCTAAAAGAAAATTTTCATAAGATGGTAAAGATTAAAAGCAAAATGTCCTCATTTGCACAAGGTCATCAGCTTTACCTCAGTGACCACCTCATTTCAAGTGCTGCTACTGGAGCTAGGATGTAATAGCTCCAATAAAGGAGACATAGGACTTCAAAAGCCAGAAGTGATTTGGGCAAAGGTGGCTCACACATGTAATCCATGTACTCAGGAGGCTGAGATCTGAGCATCAAGGTTTAAAGCCAGCAATGGCAGGAAAGTCCATGAGACTCCAGTTAACCACCAGAAAACGGGAAGTGGCGCTGTGGCTCAAAGTGGTAGAGATTAGCCTTGAGTGAAAAAGCTTAGGAACAGTGCTCAGGCCGAGTTCAAGCTCCACGACTGATAAAAAAATAAAAAGTCCCAAGTGTTAAACATCACCAATCTGGTGCTGTGTGGATGGCTTGGCTGTGGTGCTGAGCTGGTTCTCTGGTTAGCTGGGCTCCATTCCCCTCAGCTACTCTGATGGAGCCAACTTCCCACACAGGTCAACAATATTGGGGACAACATGCAGATTGTACAGATTTTTTTTTGTCTTAGTCTCTTCAATTGATCCTATTTTGTCCTTTTGCCTTAGGTTTCCCTAGGAAACAAAGAAAGAAGCAAAGGTGTGTTCTACAAAGCACTTCAACATTGCCCTTGGGCAAAGGTGAGTTTTAAAACACTGACCTAGCTTCAGTTGAACTAGGCCTTTCCCAGACACTGGCTCAGTCCAGCCAGTGTCATCTGAGACTTAGCTCTGGGAGTGCAGTACCCCATCCTGAGCCTGTCCAGGGCCTTTTCCTAGTGAAATGGAGCCCTGTGGAATCTGAGCCTTGTTTCCCTTCCTTGCCCTGGAGCTGGTCTTTGGAATACAGCTATGGTTCAGCTTCCCACCATCTTCCCAGTGGATCCATGTCCCAGCCCAGTCAGGAGACACCCAACCAAGCGGACGGTGTCTGCAGTGTCTGCCGCCTCTGGCTGTAGTTGTATGGAACCTGAGCAGATGGGGCAGGCTAGGGGGAATGGAGGGCATTTTCTAGGCCCCATGCCTTGTTCTCAGAGCTCTTCCATACTCTGCAAGTACTGGCAGTGAGAATAAGTGTTTCTTTGTCGATAGGTGCTGTACATGGATGCCATGGAATACTTCCCTGATGAGCTGCAGGAGATCCTGGATCTGATGACTGAGAAGGAGCTCCGAGTGCGCATGCCCATGGAGGAGCTGGAGCTCCTGCTGGAGGACTAGAACCTGGCTGCCAGCTGCGTGGTTCTAGAACAAGGGGATCGTGTGGGATGGAGCACAGAGCTGCAAGTGTTTCTGTCATTTGTGTCTGGATGTATAAATGACACAAAGGCTATTCTGCATATTATATATGTGACAGTGTACATGTGTTGAGTTGAATCATACCAATGGCAATGAAATCTTTGTGGTTAAGGTGTACATGCCTTCCTGTTCTCTCTGGTCCTGTCCAACCACCTCTGGTTCTGCCACCCTGTGGATAGCTCTCAGTACTGCCTGCTTTTCCACTAAGCTGCCCCCTGAATCTCAGTGCTGACCTGTACCCTGGGGACCTGGGATGGCCTGTACAAGCGGGCAGCGCCTGAGCAGCTCCTCACATCGAGTGCTATACTATCAAGGGTTTGCTCTGGGTAGATGTTGAGTAGAAAAGAGATGGAGAGAGACCCTATCTTAGATTAAAAAAAAAAAAATCTTAGTGGGCTGGGAAGGTGGCTCAGTGGTAGAGCGCTTGCCTTGCACGCCTGAGGCCCTGGGTTCGACTCCTCAGCACCACATAAGCAAAAAGAAAAAAGCTGGAAGTGGCACTGTGGCTCAAGTGCTAGCCTTGAGCTGAAGAGCTGAGGGACAGCGCCCAGGCCCAGAGTTCAGTTCCCACGACCGGACCCAAAAAAAAAAAAAAATCTCAGTTCTGTTTCAGTTGGTGACAGGAAAGTCTGAAAGACGATTGAGACTTCTCCCAGCTCATAGACAAATATGGTGGGCAGGGAAAGAGTTTTGAGCTCATCCAAGGCAAAAGGACCACTGCCCATGTTTGTCAGGAGCTGGTTATTTTCTCTGGAAGTGTTCATCACATCACACCACAGGGCCCACATGTGTTGCTGAGCTGCGGGGGACCAGGAATTGCTCAGGTGGCTTCTGCTGTGTCAGATACAAGGGGCTGCTCTGTGGGCGCTACTTACAATACACATCTGTTGTTTTACTTCCAAAAGAGAAGACATGGTAGCCCTTGGCACAGGCCAACCACTTGCTGCAGTGGGAGCTATCAGTTCTCTCTAAAATATCTCTCCAGAGAAAGGGCTTCAAGAACCAGTGGCTTTCTATAGGCAGGCAGGTGGTCTGTCTTGCTCCCCAGGTATCAGCAGCCAGGAAGAACGTGCTCTCTGAAAACACTCTTGTTCAAGCCCTGACTGAGCTTTGAGGGACCTGACCCCTGCTCTGCTGGAGGGCGGCCTCTGAACGTTGGGAAAAGCCCCTAGCTGGCGGCAAGCAAACAGGTTCTCCTCTGGTCTTCAGAGATGAACACAGTCCTGCAGACAGGCTAGTTCCCTACCCTACCCTACCCTGGTAAGACACAGGTTTTGATCTAGAACTGAGATAAATATGCATTAAGCTGAGTCCATGGTAACTCGTCATGCTGGTAATAAATTCATACATGTCTTCACCCAGACCATCATGGATGCTTCTCTTGGAGACCAGAGCACACTGCTAAGCCAGCTGGCTCTCTGGGTTCTTCTCCCCCCACCCCACCCCCCCTTCCACCAGCCTGGGTCTATGAAGCCTGGCTTCCCCAGAGCTGGGCCCTCAGTGTGGCGATGCCAAGTGGACTGTTTGTGAAAAGCACACTTTATTGGGACACAGAGTGCAGCACAGCACAGTGAGCAGACGGAGACTGCCTGACGGGCGACCTACAAGCCACACTCCCCAAACAGGGTGTTTTGTAATAAAATTCAACTGACCCATGGATTCCTTGGGGCAACCCTAACTGCATCCCACTGAAGGACCAGGGAAACGCCCAGCACTTTCCTGAGGCTGTTGTGGTTCCTAGAGATAGAGCCCCTCAGGCGTGCCTTCTTGTTTCTTATAAAGAACGTTTTCTTTAGATTTTTTGAAGTCTTCATTTGTTACTTTCATTCTGCGTTCTCTCAAGGCCATCAGACCAGCTTCTGTACAAATTGCCTGAAAGAAACAACATTATGTTCAGAAAGTGGAATGCTTATTTTTATCTTAGAGAGCTACTCTGAAATAAGGTATAAGACAATCTAGGAACAGATTATTTTTTCAATGTTTTAAGCACATTATTGATTTTCAGAAAGGATCTGAGGTGATTTAAACAATATTTATAAATGGTTGGGAAGCAGGGATGCAGGTTCTAAGTTTTTCCTTTTTTGTTTTTTTCTGGGGGGGAGGGGCAGAATCTGGGACTTGAACCCAGGGCCTAAGTTTTTTGCTCAAGGCTAGTGCTCTACCACTTGAGCCACAGCTCTACTTCCACCTCCCTCCCCTTTTTTTTTTTGGTGGTTAGTTGGAGATGAGTCTTAGGGACTTTGCTACTTGGGCTGGCTTTGAACTGTGATCCTCAGATCTTAGCCTCCTGAATTGCTAGGATTACAAGCAAAAGCCATAGTGCCTGGCAGACTCTAAGACTCAATTTCTAACAAGCTGAGTGGCTACCCAGTCAATAAATTCCTGTAAATCCATTTTTATTAATGGAATACTACTAGGAAATAGAGAATAGAGCAAAGGTAGACACACACACACACACACACACACACACACACACACACACACACACACACACACACACACACACACACACACACACACACACACACACACACACACACACACACACACACACACACACACACACACACACCCCACACCCCCCCCCAGGTATTAATTTTCTTATCTGGTTCAACAGAGCAACCCATGGTATCTACTACAGGTTCCAAGGAACTCCCACATTGAGGAAACAAAACACTAAATATATGCACATTCAGAACATATAAAGTTCAATGTCTGTACTATGATTGATTCATTCATTTTCCCCTAACTGTTACTGCCTAACTTCTGCTGAAGACACACCACATTCCAACAAATCTTAAATGGTCGCCTTTCACCTAAATAGCACATGAATTTTTTTTTTTTTTTTTTTGGGTCTGGTCATGGGGCCTGAACTCTGGGCCTGGGCGCTGTCCCTCAGCTCTTCAGCTCAAGGCTAGCGCTCTACCACTTGAGCCACAGTGCCACTTCCGGCTTTTTCCTTTTTGCTTATGTGGTGCTGAGGAATCGAACCCAGGGCCTCAGGCATGCAAGGCAAGCGCTCTACCACTGAGCCACCTTCCCAGCCCTAGCACATGAATTTTTATCTTGCTTTTGAAGAAGGCATATTTCACACAACTGAGGACAGGGAAATGGGCAGATCACCCAATTTACACAAATTGCTAATAATACAGGATTTGTTCTCATTAACTGAGCTTCATGATGCAGAAATGGGAATTCAAAACTTTTGTCTTTGAAGTTTCTTTTGGTTTTATAAATGTATGATTATTTGAATTTGCCCCTGAGCTGCCATATTGGAGCTTGAGCACAGGGCCTCACACTTGCTAGGTAAGCTTTACCACCTGCCTCTAGATACTGTGTCTCGGCTGGGCTTGGTCAAAACCATGTGCGATAAACTCCCATGTGGGCTTACTGTACTGTAAGTTGAGAGTACAGAACTGACTCATTTATTCTTTCAGTAATTACCTGCCCAAAGTGAAACAAAACAAGAACTCTTGTAACATGACAAAGCACGATTGATCTTGGCCCTGAAAGTTCTCTTTGGTGACAGCCATGAGGTTATTTACTTCAAAGGGTCCAGCCAAAACACGGATGTGTTTGTGCACAGAAACAGCTACGATTTATTTGCAAGCTTTCAGGAACACTGCCACAACAGCACAGTGGCACAGCCCCCTCCCTTCGTCAGTCATTCATAAACCACCTGATACCATGATGTACACTGTTTTCTGAAGGCTTAAGTTTCAAAATAAGTTGCCGTAAAAACGGAAACAATTCCTATTAAATAAGGAAGACAGGTTTTTTTCCTCCCTGACTAAACCACTAAGGCAGTATGGGACTGATTGGACTGATGGGATGATCCCAAGGATCAGCAGGCATTGGCCTGGAGAAGTACCTGTCCCCTTCCTCCCCAGCCACGACCTTGTGCTGCTCAGGACCTATACTCACTGCTGCCAGGCCTGGGCATCTGGGAAGAAATGTCTTAACTCCTAAGACTTGTGATGAGATCAAGGGCTATAATCTGGTACAGCCCAGCACAACACAAAGCAGGAGCACAAATGCAGTGGTGCTGACCCCTTGGCAGCTCTGGGGACTTCTCCAGCAGACTCAGATCTGGGACCAAGTGACACACACAAGCACGTCACCTTGGCCCTGGTGCAGGGAGGAGACAAGTTTAGTGCAGTGATTTATCCTTGTTGCTATGAAGGTTTGGGGTTATTTCCTAATTTGAATCATAAGTGACTTCAGATAAAAAGCAAAACTACCACTTGAATGTAAAGTAAGCCAACAGGTAATGGCAACTGAAGTATCAGATATCCATCCACACATCAGACCTAAACAAACTCCAAGAGCTCAGTCTTTCTTAACAGATGGGCCACACTTCCAGAGATGAGTCTGCTCAGCCTAGTTACCTTGATGTCAGCCCCAGAGAGGTCATCCTTTGCCATGATCAAGTCATCTAGAGTCACGTCATCAGCCAGCGTCATCCTGCTTGTGTGAATCTGGAAGATACGCTTCTTTGTCTTCTCATCAGGCAGGGGGAACTCAATCTTCCTGTCAATGCGGCCTGCAGGCACAAAGCCTTCAGTCACATGCCATATGGACCCAGCCTCATCCCGTCCCCTTACACCCAACCTTCAGATGTGGAACAACTGTGGAATGACATTCAAGCCTTACAAAGCAAACAATCGTTTCTGTACTGTGTAAATTTCTACATTTGAATTTATCCATCAAAAGCCTATAGAAATAAAGGAGCAGTTCATGAATAGGGTATTTACTGACAAAGGATAGACCTTTGTTCTTTATCTCTTTAGACTAAAAGGTAGTCTTTATTATGAGGACAGAAAGCCTATAATGGAAGAGTGGAATTCAAAGTGCCAATCTGCACAGACTGTGATCTCAACCTATTCAAGTTTTACTGTATTTGCTATTATGTGTATCATTTTATAATTCCCCCCAAACACACAACACAAATATATAGACATCAGTTCTCTGTGTTGAAACAAGAGCAAATTTAACCTGGTCTGATCAGTGCTGGATCCAAAGTTTCTATCCGGTTAGTGGCCATGATAACTTTCACATCCCCCCTTGAATCAAAGCCATCCAGCTGGTTCAACAACTCCAGCATGGTTCGCTGAATTTCTCTCTCACCTCCAGAATTTGAATCGTACCTTTGAAAAGGAGAGAAAAAAATAAGGCCCATGTGATATGCAAAGGGGAGTTTTGCAAGATGCACCAGGACACACCCTCAATCCCATGGCCACTCCCTTTTTGTGTATGACCTGCCAGCCTGACAGTGACCGTCAAAGGCAGAAACGGCCATGCTCCCAGTCCAGATGGTTTGACTCAGGGAGTAAGTGCTCAAGCTGTAGTTAGTCACAGATGACTGATTTCTAGGTGCTCTCAGCTTCTGGGGAGAGTCATCTGGTCTGGAGAGCAGAGGCTAAGAATTCAGCAAGAGCTTGCTACCTCAAGAGCCAAGAGCATTCCCAGAATAGAACTGTACAGTGTACAGTTTTCTCTCTGAGTAACACAAAATAGGTAAGGGCAAATGTACCTTTTGGTCCCAATGGCATCGATTTCATCAATAAACACGATGGATGGTGCGTGTTCTTCTGCAACTCGAAACAATTCCCGTACAAGTTTGGGCCCATCGCCTAGGTACTTCTGAATAAGTTCTGAGCCCACCACTCTCAAGAAAGTGGCTGAGGTTTGATTTGCTACTGCTTTAGCTAACAGAGTTTTACCTGTTTTAGATAAAAGGAAAAAAAAAAGGGAAAAAGCCCTCAGTGTGGTTCTGAGTTAGACATGCTGCGCTGAGGTGGGAGGCTGCAGTGTTGAAAGTACGCTTCTACTGGGCGTTTGGACACTGCCACCTTAATCCACTGACACATTCTGAGCGCTGCAAAAAACTTTTTCTGAACTCCTCATGATGATGTCAAAAAATCTTTTTTCTTGGCACCAGTCCTGATGCTTGAACTCAGGGCCTGGGCGCTGTCCGAGTTTCATTTTGCTCAAGGCTAGTACTCTGCCACTTGAGCCACAAGCTGCATTTTGCTGCATTCCCAGCTTTTCTCCTGACTACCTGGAGATAAGTCTCATGGACTTTCCTGCCCAGGCTGGCTTCAAACAGTGATCCTTAGGTCTCAGCCTCCTGAGTAGCTAGAATTATAGGTGTGAACCACTGGCACCAGGCACAGCAGCTGTCTTAAACTAGGGAACTGTAGTGTCCTCACTGGTCAGGTTAGTAATTATAAACAATCAATGCTGCTGCTCAAGGTAAGAGCTGACCGAGGCATCATGGCACACGCTAATAATTCCAGCATCTGGGAGGCTGAGACAGAAGAACTGTGAGTTTTAAGGTCAGTCTAGGCTGCACAGTGAGAACTTGTCTCAAAAAAAGGACTAACAGATGTAGTTCAATGATGGAGTATAGACTTTGCCAGGGCTAGGTTCATCTCCAGCACTATCTAGATAGATCTAGAGACAGATATCTAAGTAAGCTGAGTGTTCACGGCATCACACAGAACAAACCTGTGCCAGGTGGGCCATAGAGAATGACTCCCTTAGGGGGTTTTATACCCATCTCTTCATAATATTCAGGATGGGTGAGAGGCAACTCCACAGATTCCTACAGAGGAGAAACACTTGGTAAGAATGAGGCTTTCTTACTGAAATGATTAGCATTATCTAACATTATGAGAAGATCTCAATTGTACCAACAGTGAGGAAAAATGTCCTAAGCTCAGACCCAGCAGCTGAAGAGACATGGCTCTTCGAAGCCATCACATTTCTAAGTTACACCTAGTGTCTCTCTTTAATTTCCTATAGTCAGTCCTAAGCAACATTTAAGCTGTTCTTGTGCAAGAGTGTCTTAAGAAAGCTAAAATTCACCCTCTTGATCAAACAACAGAGAGGACCTGGAAGGACTTCCTGATGGCTATCCCCATCGGGAGATAGTACATATTTCCAGCTGTCTGAGAAGATCTGTGAGGGCCTGAATGAATTCCTTAGGGATCAAAGAACCTGAAGTCAGCAGACCCACAGCCATACACCAATGCCAAGGACCACTGAAGATCGGGATTACGTGCTAGACCCCACCACTATATCTTGTACAGGCAGTGTCAAAGTCAGCACGATGGGAAGTAACATACCTTCACATAGATCATTCACTAACCATCACATAGGAAAGTATTAGACTATAGCTGATGCAGGAACACATAATCTACTGTTATTTCGACTATCGAACTCAGTGTTAACAAACAAGGAACTCCACAACTGGTAAGCTCTGAGTCAGTAACTGGTCTGACCAATAAAGAAGAACAAGTGTACACAACACGTCAAAAGTGCCCTACCTGGAATAATCAGAAGTCTTAAAAATGCAGTGCTGGTGCCCCATCATACCTTAATTTCCTGGATTTGGTTGTCTAAGCCCCCAATATCTGCATATGTCTCCTGGGGAGCCTTTTCCACCTTCATCACTGTGACCAGGGGGTCTGTGTCATCCATCAGCACCCCTATCACTGCGTGCACCTGGCAACAACAGCACAAGTTAACAGACCCCACACAGTGCGGGTCCAGAGCTCTTCTCCCCACCCCCGGCACTGTTTAGTACCACTGCCACAGAACGGGTGGATGGACCTCAGAGGAAGAACGAAGTTCCATGGCGCCCTTAGAGACGTAGCAACTCACCTTGTGGTTGAGCAGGACTGAGCAGCCTGGTTCCAGCAGATCCTTGTCCACGAATGAAAGGATGCTGACGTAGTGCTCGGAGCCCACAGATGTAGACACGATGGCATGATTGTCATCGATGATCTCCTCCAAGGTGCCTACTGACATCGGGGTCCCCCTCAGGTCATCCACCTTGGATCTTTCCTCCTACACAATAACGTTCCACAAACGAAAAGCAGCTTAGACCTAAACGGCAGAGCATCCTGACTGTACTAGATTTACAAAGGTAGCTAAGAAGGCTTCATAAAACTTGGCACAGTCCAGTCACTTGAACACATTTACTTATGGGTAGTTATAGGTTCTAAGTAGAATTCACTTTGTTAAAAAAAAAAAAAAAGACAGTAACTTCTCTTCTTACCTCTTGCTTTTCTTCTAATGGTTTCATTTGTTCCTGATTTCTAATAAATTCTTCCTCCATGAGAAGATAGTCTTTAATTCTCTCTAACTTCAGTAATTTTAAGCGGCACTGAGTGTGAGGTGTCACTGTAATTAAACAATAAGGTTTCAACTGAAGACCTCGCTGAAGAATGGTTACATAAGAAACTTGGATTTTTAAGGGATGGGAAGGGGAAACAAAGGAGGAGGCTACAATGCTTGATAAGAAATGTACTCATTATCTTGCCCATGTAATTGTAACCCCTCTGTACAGTATTTTCACACACAAAAAAAAAAATCTGGGGAAAAAAAAAAGAAACTTGGATTTTTTCCACTAATGTGAATTACAGTATTTGGGTATTACTGGAACCACACATAAATACTTATTTTATGCCCCCCCCCCAAAAAAAAGGTTTTTTCAGGAATTTAATATCGGCTCATTTTAGCTGGAAAGATTCTAAAAACATCCAAATTGTGCTAACTTTAAGCATTCATGTACCAAAACAAAAAGGAGACATAGGCTCTAGAATTTCTAACCAAGCATCTCAAAATAGGTTTATGGCCAAATAAGCAGTGTAAAATAACCAATCCTGACTCAACAGAATAGTCTATATGCTTCAAGAAGAAAGAAACCATTGGCTGGGCATGGTGGCTCACTCCTATAGTCCCAACAATTTGGAAGGCAGACTGAAAGGACTGCAGTTTGAGGCCAGCAGAGACAAAAATTTCTTGAGATTTTTCATCTCAACAAACAAGCCAGATGAGGTTGCATGACTATGATCTCAGGTAGTCTGAGGACAGCACAGGGCAAAAATGCAAGCCTCTATCTGAAAAATAAACTAAAGGAAAATAAGGGGCTAGGGCTCAAATGGTGCAGCACCTGCCTAGCAAGCACAAGACTCTTGAGTTCAAATCCCAGTACCTGAGTGAGTGGGAAAGGGAAGGAGGTAGAGAAAAAGAAAGGGAGGGAGGGGAGGAAGGAAGAAAAGAAAAAAGGTAAGGCAAGGTAAGAAAAGGGAAGAGAGGGGCTGGGAAGGTGGCTCAGTGGTAGAGCGCTTGCCTTGCATGCCTGAGGCCCTGGGTTCGATTCCTCAGCACCACATAAGCAAAAAGAAAAAAGCCGGAAGTGGCACTGTGGCTCAAGTGGTAGAGCACTAGCCTTGAGCTGAAGAGCTGAGGGACAGCGCCCAGGCCCAGAGTTCAGGCCCCACGACTGGACCCAAAAAAAAAAAAAAAAAAAAAAAAAAAAGAAAAGGGAAGAGAAAGAAAGAAATGAAGAGAAGTAAGGAGGGAGAATTGAAAATTTTACTTGGAACATACACTAACTATCCATGTGACGTGACTTTTTTGTGGGTGTGTGCCTATCCTGGGCTTATACTCAAGGCCTTCACTCTGTTTCTGAGTTTTTGTGCTCAAGCCTAGCATTCTATCTTTAGAGCCACACTTCCATTTCCAGCTTTTTGGTAGTTAATTGGACATAAACAGTATCACATCTTCTTCCTGAGTTGGCTCAGGTCTCAGCCTCATGAACAGCTGGATTTTACAGGCATGGGACACTGCACCTACATGACTGGACTCTTGAACTTCCTACTCTCTTCTGTTGACTTAGTCATCTCGTTCTGTACCAGTACCATATTGTCACATTACAGTAGAATTAGTGACCAGTATTACTGTCCGACTCCCTGTATTCTTAAATATTAAATTAAATTTGAACTGAAGCCTGAGGGAGAAACAGGAAGCCACAGGAAGGACCTGGGGAAGAACATGGTAAGCAGAGGAAAAGGCCCTGAGAAGAGCAGTCATAGGTCACAGGCAGGCAATATGGCCAGTGAGCAAGGGTAAGAAGCAAGGCCTCCGCATGGAAAGCATGGAGAAGTGGGCTGAGTCAGAGCACAGCAGTCTATGTGCATCAGGAAGCCATGGAAAAGTATTAAGTTCAGGCATCGCATGACCCCAATTTTAATACAGTAACACTTCATTTCACGAAATAGTATTTCAGAGTAGCTCAAGTTCCACTTTGGGTCTGTGATCTAAAACTATACATTTGTACTGGTGCTGCAGTCCTAGACTTTGGGAGGCTGAGGCAGGAAGCTTAGGAGTTTGAGGCTAGCCTGAGCTACCTAGTGAGACCTTCTCTTAACAGAGCAAAATGAAATGACCTATACTTTTGATATATTAGGGCTGGCTATTTAAAGAAATTTTATGTAATACTGTATTTTAAAATAAAGTATAGCTGTTATATCAACCTAGAGGAATATCACACACAAGATAGGCAGAATAGGTCCAATCACAGAGCTAGCACCTCCACAAATGCCCACTTCCTGTCTCCCCTTCCGACTCCCAGCTACTGCACAGAGATGGTTTCAACTAGGAACTGAAGGCAACAAGAAGGAGTCATGGCATTACCCAGTGGCAGTTTGCTGGCAGCATCTGGTCCCTTTGTTTTCTTCTTCTTTTTCCCCACTCTAGTTGGTACAGGAGGTTCATATTTCTTTTTCTTGTCCTTGGGTTTTTAGAAGAGCATGGGAAAAAAAGTCAATGGAATCATAAAACACACATTTTTTTTTCCTGCTTCACCACCATCTATACCTAGATGGTATAATTTTCCTTATCTCTTAGAATGCTATTAGAAACTGCCTTTGGAAGAGCTAGATTTTTACTTTTCTGTAATCTTAACAAGTCCAATGTAAATAAGACAATGTAGTCTTCTTTTAATAATAATAATATATATAAATGATAGTGAATTCGATTAGTTTTAAAAGGAGAAACTAGAATTGAGTTTCATGACAAAAATTTGAAACAATTCTTTAGCTTCAGGATGTTAAACACTAAAAGTACAAGTATACTTAAAAAACTTTTTTACACATTCAGTAAACATTAACACTTAAAATACCATTTGATAGGTCAATAACCTTTTCAAAAACACAGAATGAGTGTTCAAGCTATGGATTAGGAGAGGTTCACAACTACTGGATCACATTGCTCTTTTAAATTTATAGATCCCCAAAGAACTCAGCTAAGACTTATGACACTGTCCACAATCTGTCAAAATCACAGTAAACATCCGGTGTTATTTACCTTGTCATCCTTCTTGCCACCTCCAGGACCGTGACCACCACTCTGACTTTGACCCTGAAACAAATCAAACCCAGATGTCAATTTTGAATATAATCCCTTCAAAAGCAGGGCCTTCTTGTCCCATGATTTAAAAAAATGAACACACCCTCCACTTCAGCATTTACAAAACCAAGTATTTGGTTGCTAAGGTATGTATCTTGTATGGCAGATACTCGCAACTGATTGCCTCTTTGAACCAGGAACAACTGTATCATGTAGCAGATGTAACTAAGGAATCTGAGGTTCCAAGAGTACCTAGACCTTGAGGTTCCTTTACACTCTCACACTGAGGCTCCAGAGACTACGTTTCAAGAAACCAGGGCATGAAAGCTCCTCAACTACCATTTACTCTCCATGTAGATCACACCAGAATCCAGAAGACAACGTAATCTACCTTCCATCCCTATAGCCCTGAACATGGACAAATCCTTTTTCTTTTCTTTTCTTTTTTTGGGTTCGGTCATGGGGCCTGAACTCTGGGCCTGGGTGCTGTCCCTCAGATCTTCAGCTCAAGGCTAGCACTCTACCACTTGAGCCACAGTGCCACTTCTGGCTTTTTTCTTATGTGGTGCTGAGGAATCGAACCCAGGGCCTCATGCATGCAAGGCAAGCGCTCTACAAATCCTTTTTCTGTCTGAAATGTCCATCTTAATATGCCAAGAACTTAGTGTATTTTGAAAAAAACCAACTCAGTGGGATTTCTGATTTTAACAGACCCCTCATTTATAGTACAATACCTAACAGAGCAGTGCTTCAAATGGTAGCTTTTAAACACAAATAACATGAACTTGCAGTCTCCTCAAACTACCTCCATGTAAGTATCTCTTAAGTTAATATACCCCGTTTCAGTATCAAGACAAAACCACCACATCATGGTTATCTGGAGACAATATCACATTTATTTCACCACATGAAGGATTCTTAAAACTCTGTACTTTAGTGAAGCAGCTAATTAAAAGATTACAGCGATTCTATGTAACACAGTTATACTGAAATAAGCTATTCAAGTTATAGGCCTGTAACAATTACTTATACCTCTTAAGGAAACTTGGTGATGGCTGGTCAGGTGTTTTTTTGTTTTGTTTTGTTTTGTTTTGGGTCCGGTCATGGGGCCTGAACTCTGGGCCTGGGAGCTGTCTCTCAGCTCTTCAGCTCAAGACTAGTGCTCTACCACTTGAGCCACAGTGCCACTTCCAGCTTTTTTCTTTTTGCTTATGTGGTGCTGAGGAATCGAACCCAGGGCCTCAGGCATGCAAGGCAAGCGCTCTACCACTGAGCCACCTTCCCAGCCCCGATCAGTTGTTTTTAGGGTGCTTATGATGTTCCCAAATATGTAATAGGTATTTTTCCTTCACTATCCTTTATTCCACACAACCCTGCAAGGTAGATTTCATTATTCCCAACCAGCCTGAGAACATGGAGACTGTGGAATTAATGAATGTAAATTTGAATTCTGCCTATGAGCTACATGGCCTTGGGTCAGAATACCTCCCTGTGTCCTCACCTGGAAAAGAGAGATGCTACTACCTCCTATCTGTTTCTGAAAATGAAGTAACTCAGGCAAACCACTTATACTTCCATGACAGTCTATTACTGGTAAACAGGAAGGGAAGGGTCTCCATTTTAGCTGCCAGTCTGCCTACAAAATATGAGCTTCATTTTATTTTTTGTTACTATTGTTATTTTGAGACAGGGTTTTGTTATGTAGCCCAGGCTGACTTTGAACTTCACCCTTGGTCCTCTTGCCTCAGTCTCCCATGAGCTGTAATTACAGAAACAAGTCCCTTTTTGGCGGTCAATTGGAGATAAGAGTTTCTTTGATCTGTCTGCATGGGCTGGCTGTGAACATCATTCCTCAGATCTTAGCCCACAGAACAGTTAAGACAACAGGTGTAAACCACTAATGCCTGGCTTAAATTTAAAAAAAAAAAAATCATTTGCTGGTACCAGAGTTTGAAATCAGGATGGGCACTCCCTAGGCCCTGTTAGTGCTTGAGCCATGCCTCTAATTCTTTTTCTTTCCTTATTTTTCACATCGAGCTTCACTTTTCCCCCAGGCCAGCCTGGACTGCGGTCCTCCTATGAACATTCCATGTGTAGATGGAATGAAAGGTGTGTGTCACCATACTCCGCTTTCTCTTGGTTGAGATATACTTTTTCCCCCGAACTTTTTGCCCAGGTTGGCATCAAATCACAATCTTATCTCAGTAGCTAGGATTGCAGGCAAGAGCCACAACACCCAGCTTATAATGTGTGCTTTAAAGAAGTCTGAATCCTAGCCAGGTGCTGGTGGCTCACGCCTGCAATCCTAGCTACTCAGGAGGCTGAGATCTAAGGATTGGAGTTCAAAGCCAGCCCGGGCAGGAAAGTCCATGAGACTGTTTTTTTTTTGGTCCGGTTGTGGGTCCTGAACTCTGGGCCTGAGCACTGTCCCTCAGCTCTTCAGCTCAAGGCTAGTGCCCTACCACTTCAGCCACAGCGCCACTTCTGGCTTTTTTATTTTTGCTTATGTGGTGCTGAGGAATCGAACCCAGGGCCTCAGGCATGCAAGGCAAGCGTTCTACCACTGAGCCAACTTCCCAGCCCCTCCACGAGACTCTGATCTCCAATAAACCACCAGAAAATAGGAAGTGGCACTGTGGTAGAGTGCTCGCCTTGAGCTGAAGAGCTGAGAAGAGTGCCCAGACCCAGAGTTTAAAGCCCCACAACAGACAAAAACAAAAAAAGAGTCTGAATCCTTTTCTGTTCTGTTCTTCACTCTCTTTTGTGTTTCTCCAACTTTATTCCTCCACATTTTGCCCAGGCCATCATGACTTCTTATTTGAACTCTTGCCTCCAAGTGGAGAACTCTGACCTTCTAAAACAAACAGCTGATCCTGCCCTCTCCTCAAAAACCATCAACTGCTCCCTGCCCTTTGTGGTACCATATCCAAGCCTGGCCCCTGCCAAATCTTTCATCTACCTTTCCTCACTCTATGTGAGTCTGATCCAATGGAAGATGTGAATGGGTTCCACACTCCATTTCTGGGGCATCTTACACGTTTCTTCCTTTCAGATAATTACACCTTTTACTAAGCAATTCTGATATGCCATGCAGTGTGCTAAACATGCTCACAGTGTTATCCTATTTGATTCTTACAAACTATATGAGACTAGTACATCATGGCCCTTATTGACAGGAAAGCTAACCAAGGCCCCACGAAGTCCAGAGATTTGCACATTGTCACATTTGTCAGACAGAGCGCCAGGAATCCCACCCAGGTCTACTGGATACCACAATCTAGATGTTTCTTTATGGCTCTAGAAAGCACGGGTCTGTCGCCTACCACAACCACTTACTGTGTTCAGTTTCCTCCTTGGCAAAACGAGAATAATATTAACAATTACTTCCAGGGACTGTTGTAAAGAAGGACGAGAAAATGTTGGAAAAGAACTCAGACGCCTTTAGGCGACCTCAGTGATTCCGGCTAAGCACAGTCTCCTGGAGGGATTCCCTGGCGTGCTGCTGATCGCTCTTGCTGGACCGGGTGCCTTGCGGGTCACTCCCTCAATTCCGGCCTCTGCTCCTAAGTCACCATCGACTACCGTCCTTCTGACACCCCCATCAGAGACTGAGGCCCTCCCCGTCCCCCTGCAGCCTGTCTCGCCAGGCCGAACACCACATCACACTGTTCTCCGTCTCTGCGGCTTCTCCTGGGGGGGCGGGGGGGGGAGGGGGAGTTAGCGCCATGAAGGCAGCCCCCGCCCCGGGAGCTCCGAACAGCCGAGGCAGGCAGACAGACACAGCCACACGGGCTACCCTCATCCCCGGGCCCAGAACAGAGCCGAGGCAGGCAGGCAGGCAGGCTGGCGGGCAGTGAGACAGACAGACAGACAGACAGACAGGCAGGCAGGCAGGCAGGCTGACAGACAGACGGGCAGGCAGGCAGGAAGCCAGAGGCAGACACAGACAGACAGACAGACACACGGACACACAGGCTACCCTCATCCCCGGGCCCAGAACAGAGCCGAGGCAGGCAGGCAGGAAGGCTGGCGGGCAGACAGACAGACAGGCAGACAGAGGCAGGCAGGCAGGCAGAGGCAGAGGCGGACACACGGACACACGGACACACGGACACACAGGCTGCCCTCCTCCCGCGCCCAGCCGCCCGCAGGCCCAGCCCGGCCTCCACGCCCCCCCCCTCCGCTCCAGGCGTCCGCCCTTTCACACTCGAACTCGCCGGGCTCGGCAGACGCCGTCCGCGGCCTGCGGCGGTGCTCGGTCCGGGCGGGCGGCCCCGCTCCGCCGCCCCCGAGGCCCTGGCAGGGAGCCCGCGGCCCGCACCCCCGAGGCGGCGCCCGAGCCTCTCGCCACAGCCGCCCCGCTCCGCCGCCGACCCGGCGACCCCCGGCCGAAGCCCTGAGTCACTCACCATCTTGCCTCGGCCGCTTTAGCTGCCGCCGCCGCCGGAAGTACATCCGCAGCGATCGCCCGTCACAACCGGAAGTTGCTGTGAGGGAGGGACGCTACGGAAGCCGACCAGGACCAAATCCCGCAGGACCTTGTGCCGGAGCGCGTGTGTGGAAGGATTTGGGGACGTTTTACTGGAGGAGTCTTACGTGGCTGCGAGTGTGTTTTTGTCAGCAACGTAAGAGAATGACTTCCACTGCCAAAGACCTAGAACAATTTTGGGAAAAAAAGTCAAAAATTGTAACTGGACAGAGTTTACTGCAAGGCCACGGCCTGGCTCTTGGAACTGGTACGTGGACCTAGGCACACATCGAACATTTTAATTTTGGTTGTGGAATCAACGAACAGTTTTCAAGGTCTGCTATTTTCTGATGACCTATGGCTTAGAATGGTGCTAAATGTCTTATAGTTCCCGTTTGGAATTAGTTGGCCTAATTGGTGAAATCCATCATGGATTTTGTATACTAGGATGCCAACAAAGAAAGAGAAAGGAAGGAGGGAAGGAAGGAAGGAAGGAAAAGGAAAGGAAAAGGTGTTGCTGCCTCTGGAAACTTCCATGATCGGGTGCTTTAAATACTGCTTCTTGTGGAGTATGAGAGAGGGGGTAAAATTGACGAGTACAGTGTAAACATGTACAATGATGTAGCAGTGAAATCCTTCTGTGTATAACTAATATAAGCCAATAAAAATCTTATTAAATATGGTACTTCCAAAAGAATAACGAATGATATTCAAGATCATTGAATCCATTTTGTTCTTATCTGCCCTACACTGACTTAGGTATTTAGTTGTGAAACACTAAAACCTAAAAATACTTCACTTAGTAAACATGATGCATTCATTCCTTCAGGTCCACCGTTGCTAAGTGGTTAAATCAAACTTTTGAGCCTAAGAGGTCTCTGAAATAGTTAATCAAGCTGTTACAAATGCCAGTCACAGGCAAAAGGACAGATCCTGGGACAAACTCCTTAAACCACTAGCACATAGCTAGGTAGTACTTGGAAAAATGTCCCCTGAATGAAGTCCTAAAGAACCAAGATGTTTTATAATGAAATTCTGGGAAAAGAAAAGAAACATAAATTGTTGACATTACTCCTATATTGACTATAGATAAAAGAGCATGACACTAAAAATCAGACAAGTTCTAGGATAGGAGATTATTCAATAAATGGAATTATATAATATATAACCCAGGCTGGCCTTGAAATAATATTCCTGGCTGGGTGCTGATGGCTCACACTTGTAATCCTAGCTGCTCAGGAGGCTGGGATCTGAGGATCGTGGTTCAAAGCCAGCCCGGGCAGGAAAGTCCATGAAACTCTTCTCTCCAGTAAACCACTCAGAAAACCAGAAGTGGTGCTGTGGCTCAAGTGGTAGAGCACTAGCCTTGAGCTGAAGAGCTAAAGGAGCACCCAGGCCCAGAGTTCAAGCCCCATGACCAACAAGAAAGAAAGGAAAAGAAAGAGAGAAGAGAAAGTAAGAAAGAAAGAAAAGAAAAGGAAAAAAGAAACAAAGAATATTCTTGTCTCAGGCTTCAGAGTAGGATTACAAGGCAGGCACACTGTGACCATAAAAAGTTCTTTTTATCTTTTCTTGATTGGATGATTCTAAAAGTGTGATGCAGTCTTGAAGGGAAGTGTCAGCATGTAGGAAGATGAAGCTTTTTTTTTTTTTTTAACTTTTGTTAAAGGAGCTTAGGACTGTTCATTAATGTGCTTCTCATTTCTTTTCTCCCTCCATTCTCTGGTGTCTGTTAGTTTAGGGCATCTCAGAAGTCTTCTTTTATCACACTGTAATAGAAAGACTTGTCACTGTTGACCTCCATAAACAAATTTGACTTCAAGTTATCAGGATATATGAAATTGCATGATAGGGACAAGGCAAGACAGCCATCTCTTCCCGAACGCTCAGAGCAATGCCAGCTCAGCAAAGGATGTGCATGGGAAGTTGAGGGAGTATATCCTGAGTAGTATTGGAAGGGCCGTAATGTTTCTAAGATGTTACCACAGTCAAAGAAACATAAGCTGAGGATCAAAATTTAAGGCACACCACAGGTGAATATACATGCATTGTGAGCTGTACACCTGTGCATCTCTTTTCTCCCTGAGGCTGACTCTCCATAATATCCACTCAGGGGACAGTCATCTTTGCAATTCTCCCTCTTTCCCACCTTCAGCTTCCAACCTTCTCAAATGCCAAGTGGCCAACCGTTTGGGCCTCTTCCAACTTTTTGTTAGCCGTTCAGTCTATAGATAAGCTCATTTTTTGTGTTCTTTTTAGTTGTATTGATTTTTATCTATTTTGTTTTGAGGGTTCTCTTGAGAGGAGTGTGGAAAGTCCTTCCACCATAGAAAGGGGCAATGGAGCTGTGAAGAGGATAGAAGCTAATATGAAGACAGTAACTACTTTGTGTGTGTGTGTGTGTGTGTGTGTGTGTGTGTGTGTGTGTGTGTGTGTGTGTTAGTACAAAGGTTTGAATTAAGGGTCTGGGCACTATCCCTGAGCTTTTTCGCTCAAGGCCGGTACCCCACCACTTAAGCCACAGCTCTACTTGTGGCTTTTTGGTGGTTAATTAGAAATAAGAGTCTCAGGGATTTGTCTGCCCAGGCTGGCTTTGAACCTAGATCCTCAGAGATCTCTTTCTTGACTAGGTAGGATCACATACGTGAGCCACCAGTGCCTGGCTCAGTTATGTGTGTGTGTGTGTGTGTGTGTGTGTGCGTGCGCGCGCGCGCGCACACACACACACGCACACACACACCAATCCTGGGGCTTGAACTTATGGTCTGGGTGCTGTCCCTGAATACTTTTTTACTCAAGGCTAGTGCTCCATCTCTTGAGTCAAAGCTCTGTGATCCTCAGCCTTTTGGTAGTTAATTGGAGGTAAAAGTCTCATGGACTTCCCTGCCTGGTGTGACTTTAAACTGGATCCTCAGATCTCAACCTCCTGAATAGCTAGGATTACAAGTATGTAATTGATGTCCTCCCCCAATTCTATCCTATTCCTTATTTTAATAGATGTTGTATTGAGAAGTCTTGTTTAGAGAAATGGGAAAGGAGAGACATTTTGTGATGAAAATGTCATTTGATTCTTTTCTTTTCTTTTTTTGCCTGTCCTGGGGCTTGAACTCAGAGCCTGCGTGCTGTCCCTGAGCTGCCCTGTGGTTCAAGGCTAGTGGTCTACCACTTGAGCCACATCCCCACTTCCAGCTTTTTCTGAGTAGTTTACTGGATACAAGAGTCTCATAGACTTTCCTGCCTGGGCTGGCTTTGAACCACAGTCTTTCAGATCTAAGCCTCTTGAGTAGCTAGAGCCACTGACCCAGCCATTTGATTCTTTTAAATCCTTCCACACATCATAAACCCAAACCAGAGCAATTGCTCAGCAAGACCTATTACTCATAATAATCTGAATTGAGCTTTCCTTCAATGTGATTCCAAAGAACTAGAAAACTTTGGACGTGAAAAATGATTTACCTGACAGTTGCCAGGACAACACAATTTCTCAGTTTCTGGAAACCATCTTCCAAAGGCTTCACCATTTCACTTCGGCGATTATCCCTTTTACCTATTACCCCTTCATTCAGACTTTAAACTGATAGCCTGAAAAGTGGGGAGGGAGGCTTTGAATAGCATTTAAATGCCATTCATTATTCGTCTGGCAGTACAACACATTTAATAAGGTTTTGCTTGGCTCATATTAGTTACACAGGGGAGGGTTTCATAGTTCTATCTCCGTACATGTTTACCCTGTATTCCAATCAATTTTACCTCTGTGTCACACTCCCTCCACACGCTGATAAACTTTTAAATCATATGGCCTCCTTCAAATATATCATGGGCAAAAATGACCTGAGGTTTGATAACCTGCCACCTGCAATAAAACCCACCTGTAGCATCCTACCCTACACGGACAGGGGCCGTTTTGCTATCCGTCGTGTTCTGGGCTTGGGTCAAAGAGGAATGAATTTTGTGAAAGGTACATGCAGTTCAGCCACTGGCCAGCAGGGGGCGCAAGGCAACCTAATACTGCAGTGGTGGGCTCTTTTTTTTTTTTTTTTAAACTCAGGTAAACTGTTTAGAGGAGGAACTTCCACGCTTTCTATCCTAACCCTGTGGGCTTCTGCGTGTGGGGAAGGCATTAGGGCTTAATACAGAGCCTCACACTCTCTCCTAGCTTTGTTTGCTCAAGGCTGGCCCTCTACCACTTGGAACCATACTTCTACTTCCAGCTTTTTTTTTTTTTTTTTTTAGATAAGAGTTTTACAGACTTACCTGCCTGTGCTGGCTTTGAACCACCATCCTCAGATCTTCACCTCCTGAATATCTAGGATTCCAGGTGAGAGTCAGGCGTACCCGGCCCCTTGGGCTCTTGTTCCACCAACAACTGACATTTGTTGCTCATCCACGCCTCAGTGCGCCCACTCTCTTCCTCTTGGGGGCCCTTGGGTAAAGAAACTTGATATTTCACCTTGTCATGTTCAGACCCTGGCCCCCCTACCCACCCACCCACCCAGCTTCCGGAGTCTGTCCCCTGGCCCAGCTCCTCCTGGCTGACCCCCCTCCTCCCTCATGCTGGAGGAGGAGCTGCTATGCCCAGCAGCAAGCTACTATTGCTCCTCTGTGCCCTCCTCCTCCCCTCGCACTCCTCCCACTGCCCTACTTGCTTTCTTTGGGTACCAGATTTTATGTGCCTGACACCACACAGCTGAGAGGCAGTCAAGTCTAGCTCACAGGCCCAGGGCAGAACCCTAACTTTTATATTCCTCTCTCTTTTTTTTGTCTCAGAGAAGGGGTGACACATACACATACACACACACTCTTCCTGTCTTATGTAACTGCAACTCCTCTGTACATCACCTTTATAATAAAATTAAAAATTAAAAAAAAGAAAATTCAGAGGCCTGTGATATGCCTTAGGTTCACGTTCTACAAGCAGCTACATATCATGCTGTTGACGACTCAAGCTAACCTGTGAGTCTCACCCATCTCTGCATGGGAGACCTCTACCTGCTTCCTTCTGCTCAGCTTTCCAGTTTGGGCCTCAGCACTGTGGGACTACTCAGAAGCTCCACTGATAATGAGGATTTATGAATGTATGTATGTGTGTATGTATGTATGTGTGTGTATGTGTGTATGTGTGTATGTATGTGTGTATGTGTGTATGTATGTAGGTATGTATTTTCGCTGATTCTAGGACTTGGACTCTAAACCTGGGCACCATCCCTGAGCTTCTTTTCCTCAAGTGCCACGTCTGGCTTTTTCTGAGTAGTTTATTGGAGATCATAGTCTCATGGACTTTTCTGCCCTGACTGGCTTCAAAACACAATCTTCAGATCTTAGCCTCCCGAGTAGCTAGGATAACAGGTGTGAGACTCTGGTGCTTGACTGGTAATGAGGATATTTTTTTTTTAAGGCTGAAACAAAAGAAGGGAACCAGTGGACGCAGAAAGAAAGCAGCCTTTTCAATGTTGTCCTTATTTGACTAAAAGCAACTTCTGGAACATGAAGTAATGAGAAAGGACCCCTTCATTGGCGGGTCCAAATCCCAGCATAGTAGTCAAGAGCAGTTTTCCTGTAACCTCTCTCTGTGGGGTGATCCATGGCCGCATGCTCATGTGTCGCTGGATCATCTGATCACAGCGGCCCTGCACCCGTGCATCACCGCACCATTGCATTCCTGCACTAGGTGCTGCTGCACCCCTGCATCCACCACAGCTCTGCACCACTGTGACCTCAGACAACCGCCTCCCTGTACCACGGCAGCCCTCTACCACTTCATCTTTGTACCACTGCATCCTTGCACCAGTGCATTTCTGCACCAGCGCAGCCGAGTTCCACTGCAGTGATCATTTTTGAATTAGTCAAAATTAGCTCTGGAATATGTCAGCTTTCCCTTAAGGAAGACTCCCTCCCTACAGTGGGGAATACAGGACCACATCTGAGGGCCTGCTGTGCTTTGTCCTTGTACATCTGCTCTTCCGTCCTCTCCCATGAGCTTGAGGGCTCTCTCCTTATTGCTCTTGGGTCCTGACCAAGAGGCTTTGTTGGAACCACAGAAGGGAGGGGTCTGTGTGGCTGATCCTAAGGTGGGACTTGGGTCATGAGAGGACATCTGGACACCATGAAGCCAAAGTCAGGGGACAGAGCAGCGTGTGGATGTCCCCACCAGACCTCGACAGAACCCTGATACAGTTCATAAGGGAGGTGGCATTTGAGTGGATTGGTGTTGGCCAAGAGACCAAGACAAATCCCTCCCACTAAGACTGAGTTCCCAAACTAAGGGAATGTCACCCCTGGGTGAGCCCCCAGCAGCATGAGGGATGATGGATGATGCTCTCGGTATCTGGTGAGTGGAGTCACCGGGCATCTTGCCCAGGAGCTTAGCTGTCCACTCAACCAAGGATGGCCCTCCCAGAATGCAACCTGCTCCGCTGTGGACAGGGGACAGCAAAGGACTTCTGTCAGTTTTCTGAGGAGCCCTGCCCTTAGCCCTGGTGACACTGGCCTGTGTGAAGCTGCAGAAACAGAGAGAAGGGGAAGTTCTACTTGTTACCTCCCAGAGGGAGGGTTTTGAGTCAGGAGGGATGGGTCTGGTGCTGGGAGTCTTTGTATTGTGTTTCCTATTGACCCAGCCTTTCTAGGCAGAGCAAAATCTTCCCCAACACATGGCTGTTCTTTTGATTAGAAATGACCACAAGTGCAGAGTGTGCTGGAAGGGTGGGAGGGAAGATACCTTCAGCGATGTCTGTCAATCAAGCTCTTCCTATGTTCCTCCCTCCTCTCCAAGTAAAATATCAAAAGTCATCCCCTCCTCTGAGCCAAGATTGCCAGGGACTGTGTCTGTTGCCTGAGACACATGCTTGAGCTAGGGGCTTGAATTGGGGGGAGGGGGTGGGTAGGACTGACAGCTGAGCCAACCTCTGCCCACCTGTGACTCCGGGCCTGGATCTGTTCAGATGTGCCCTCAACGTGCCAACAGAGCCACCATGTCTCCAGCTCCCAGAAGTCCATGCGCACGCCCCCAGTTCCCAGGAGACATCAGCTGTGTGCCTGGCAGCCTCCATGCAGATGACGCGAGGGGCAGTTTGTTAACAAATGCAGCTCCGTCTATCTTGGCCAAGCTTTCTCTGGACAGAGCAACTGCCCTGGGGAAAGGCAGGGGAAGCCCAAGTGCCAGGCGTTTGAACAGCTGAGAAGCCAGCTGCCGGAAGCGGAAGTTCCAGCCAGACAGCGCCAGCAATGGAGGGAATCACGCATGGCATGCGGTGTGCAGTATTGATTGTAAACATCCCCTTACGGGTGTGTCTGCCCTCTTCCCAGGCACAGAGCTGAGCTGAGACAGGGAAACAGAGGTTCAAGGGAGGAAGCTCTCTGGCCAGAAGGTTCTGCTCTGGTCCTGAGCTATCTCAGGGTTCTGAGGCTGGATGTCTGCCTTCAGGATTTCAGCTAGTTGGCCTGGAACATTTATTGAGCTTTTACAGTATACATGGTACTCTGGCTCAGGGCAGTCAGGCTCTGTGTAAAGTAGGGTAACAATGGGGACAGTGACATTGATGCTTCTATGTAATGAGCAATTTCAGTGTGCTAGGCTCTGGATTCGAGCCTGATGGGTTGGACAAAGTACCTTCAAGGTTCAAGAACCTCAGACTGTGACCTTATTTGGAAATAGAGGCACTACAGATGCCCTTAGCTAAGTTGGATGGGTAAATATTCCAATTATAACTGGAATGGAGTGGGCTGTTACTCCCGAGAGGTGGGTGTGGGAAGTGTGACTCAACAGGAAGAATGTTCGCCCCACAAGCTTGAGGCCCTGGGTTCAATCCCCAGTAGGGAAATGAAAAGAAAGGAAGATTCTTGGGTGCCAGTGGCTCATGCCTATAATCCTAGCTACTTAGGAGGTTGAGGTCTGAGGATTGTGGTTTGAAGCCAGCCTGAGGAGACAAATTGGAGAGACTCTGGTCTCCAATTCGGCAGCATAAAGCTGAAAGTGAAGGCTTGGGTCAAGTGGCAGACTGCCTGTTTCAGTGAAAAAGGTAAGGCCCTGAGTTCAAGGCCCCAGGCCAGCATAAAAAAAGAGAGAAAAAGAAAGAAGGAAAGAAAGAAGAGAGGAAGAGAAAATAAAGAAGAGAAGGAAGAAAAGAAGAGGAAAAAAGAGAAAAGAAAGAAGGATTTTTCATTACCCAAACAGTGATAGCATAAGTATTATCTTAAGCCACCCCATTTGGGATTTGTGACCGTAGCTCTAGGAAACCAATAAATAACAACAACAAAAAGAGAGAGAAGGGGAAAGTCAGTGACCCAAGCCACACAGCTAGGAAACAGACCACCTGGGATTCCCAAGCAGGTTGATTCCAGAGGCCCAATGGTGAGTGATTAGCTGAGCAATTAGTTGCTATTTAATGGGCCCATTGTGTTCACCACTGCTGGGAGGTGGTAAGAGCTGGCTGTTATTTTTGTTGCTGTTATTGATTATATATCATCTCAGGCTCACTCCCTCCTCTGCATACTTCCTGGGATTGAGGTGGAGATCAGTAAAATGATGAATGCCTTGTAATCTTTCAAGACCAGACAGCTGGAAATTATATCATCCTCAGTGGTAGCAGGAGAGACAATGAAGTGGAGAAAGTCACAGCTCCCAGTTTTCCCCAAGTCAAGGAAGTTTGCAGCACCTGTTCCTCCTGGTGGGCGTGGTCAGGGAAGATGAGGATTCTGTAGTGCCTTTGTCCCCCTGAGATGGGTCTGTGTTTCATTCGGGATACCAAGTGCTGTTAGGTGCAGGGGAGGAGGGAGAGGAGGGCTCTGAATCCGCACTTCCTGGACCCACCTGCCTATGCCATTCCATGAGGCTCTGTGAAAACCTCACAGAGGATGGAGGAATGAGGAAGGGAGGAGGGGTGGATGTGGGATGAGGGTGGAAGAGGAGGGTCACTGAGTTTCTGTTGGAGGCAGTGGTAGTCTCAGCCCTGCTCTGCGTCCTCTCTGCTACGTGCCAGTATGCTTTCCTGAACCAAGCAACCAGCCAGGTAGCCCTTCACCCAGCCAACCACCCGCCTGTGAGCACAGATCCTTCTGGTCCTTTCTTCCCAATGCACTCCCCTCCTCGCATCTGCAGGGGCAGGTGCTTTGCTGGGTGCCAGACACACAGAATTGAGCATGGAGCCCATCCCCTCCAGAGCTCAGGACCAGCGGGGAGAGGGACGCATCAGAAGAGGGCAGAGCTGATCCACTCACCTCCAGCTCCATCTATTCCTTCATGTGTTTCTCCTGGTGAGGGCGGGGGGCCGTAATCGCTGCCATCTGGGCTGGTTCACTCCGTGCTGGGTGTTTTCACCTGCGTTAGCTCAATGTGTCATGACAGCCATGGTTATCTCCACAGTTGCAGTAATAGCTCAGGGTCACACGGCTACGAAGCTGAAGGCTGGGAGAAATGCAAACCCAGATTCTGTGAGCTCTAGCCACCTTCCAGCAAGCCCCCTGCTCTTTGTGTGAGCCTTTGTTTTTACCCTCAGCTCCCAGTGGAGCTACTATCAAAATCCCTATGAGCCCCAAGACTGCATCTGGGTGCTGTCAATGTATGTTGTTTTTGTTTATCCTTGGGGGGTAAATACCTTTTGTGTGTGTGTGATGTGTGTATGTGTATGGTGTGTATGTGTATGGTGTGTATGTGTATGGTGTGTGTGTATGTGTGTGTGTGTGTGTGTGTGTGTGTGTGTGTGTACTGCATGCTGGTACTCAGACATGGGCGCTGTCCCTGAGTTTTGTTGTTTTTTTTTTTACTCAAGGCTAGGAGCGCTCTACTACTTGAGCCACAGCTCCATTTCTGGCTTTTTGTTGATTCATTAGCATTAAGAATCTCACAGACTTTCCTGGTTGGACTGGCTTCCTGGTTGGACTGGCTTTGAACTGTGAGCCTCAAATCTCAGCTTCCTGAGTAGCTGGGATTACAGTCACAGGTGTCTGGCTAAATACCAAATTGTATCCTCCTGACCAGTAGCCGGTGACTTCTGAGGCAGGAAGAGGGAGGGGCCTTGCATCTCCAAAGCCCACCCTGGAGCTGGAAGATTCTCTCTGAATGCCTGAGCCCCTGTCCAGTCTCCTCATTGGTGCTAGTGAGGCCGTAGGGGCATCTGAAAAACAAGTGGGCCTTTTGGGGGGGGTCATCTTTGGGCCTTCTCACATGTGTCCTTCTCCTGGGCCATGTTTGGGGGAGGCTGGGAGTCTGGACACCCCAGTAAGCACTGCTTTAATCTAGTGACAGGCGGATCTGAGGTGCCAAGGAGTCCCCAGAGCATCTACCCCCCCCCACTCAGCATGGGCCAGTCCTCTCCCCCCCATCACAGCGTCAGCTGGCTGGCATATCCTCCTCTTTAGATGAATGTCGGTTATTTGAAGTTCCATCCATGTAGGAGCAATCGTGGTCTCTGCCTTACAAATAAGGAGCTGGTGGAAGTGACTGTTGTCAGGTTAGAGTTATTAAAAGTGTCTAACATTAGAGGAACTTCATAGATAGACCTGCCGGATGTCAAGGCTTTAAATGGTTAAGCATGCGATGTGATTCATAACTACCGTCATCAGACCCAGTAAAAGAAATAAACCAAAGGAGAAATTAAACAGCAACAACAATGCTCCTTGGATTTGCTATCTCATCTCTCTCCTTCCTTTCAAAGCCTAGCTTCTTCCCAGTCGGGTTTGACATTTCCTCCTCTTCCCACCCACTTCCCTAAGCCTATTACAGTCAGATTCTGCCCCTGAGACATCACAGGACAAGATCACCCCTGGTAGTCATCACTGGAAAATCCAAGGGACACTGTATGCAGTCCCTGCTTCCCTGAAACTGTCAGTATTGTCTGGCTCTGTGCCTGCCTCTGAGCCTACTTCTCTGGGCTCCTCTCTCTAAGGCTCGTCTTCCTCCTCCATCCGGTAAACATCCTCCAGGGGTGCGCCCTCCCCAGCATCACTGCTCTGTGGGACCTGAGCACTGGCTCTCTTGATGTCATTGGCTCTTCTTGCTGGTTATCCACAAAGAGGCACAGCAGGTTCCAGACTGTGTGGAGGATGCTTTCTGTCTTTTGTCTCCCTGTTATATTGTCAACATTCAGTATGAGAAGAGGGGGTGCATGTAGCTGCCCCTCCCAAGGAGTCCAAACCTGGAACCATCCCTTAAGGATGGCTTATTGCCATGGGGTAGGGGCAGGGGATAACAGAAACAGCCTTTGATTGGTGGAACTACAGAGTCTGAATCTCAGAAAATCTCAGGAAGTCTGGTGAGACCATAGGATCTGCCTGTCTGACTGGCCTTTGCTCTGAGCATTCATCCATAAGGGTGAATTTGTGTCCCTGAGATGGAGATGTCTTTTCTGAAATTCTGACCAGTAACTAATGAATGCCCACAGGCTTCACAGTGTTTGGAGTCAGACTCCAACACTCTGCATGATAGTAGCATAGTGGAAATGGGGACATGGAGCTTCTGTCTGCTCCCAACACCACAAACTACCAAGGGTCAGCCAAAGAAGCCCTTGAATTACAAAAGCAACTGTGTGTTCACACAGTCCCTTTGCAAAGGACAGACCCTGAGGCCGTAAAAACATCCAGACATTTATTTACTTTGGATTGCTATCTTATTTTAGGGTAAATTTAAATTCAGAGAAAAGCTGCAAAAGTAATATAAAGTCACTTATAAAGATGGAGTTCTTGGCAGGGTATTGTGGTTTTCACTTATAATCCCAGCTAGTGGGAGGTGAAGATAAGGGGAATGATGATTTGTGACCAGTCCGTGCAAAAGAGTTTGTGAGACTCCATCACAACCAATCAGCCAAGCTTGGTGGTTTACTCCCATAATCCCATCTAATCAGGAGGCATAGCCTGGAGGAGCCAAGGTATGGATTCTGAAGATGGTCCAGGGCAAAAAGTGTGAGACTCCATCTGAAAAGTAATGTAAAGGAAAAGAAATTGGAGGCATGGCTCAAGTGATAGAGAACCTGCCAAGCAAGTGCAGCACCTTGAGTCTAAACTCTATTACTGTGTGTGTGTGAAAGAGAGAGAAAGAGAAGAGAAGAGAGAGAGAGAGAGAGAGAGAGAGAGAGAGAGAGAGAGAGAGAGAGAGAGAGAGAGAGCACGAGAGCGAGCGAGCCATACTCTTTGCCCAGTTTTCCTGAATGTTTGCACTTTAGGTAACCATGGGTACAAATGAACTAACAAATGAACACAGATGCATGGCGATGAATGGAACTACAGGCTTTGCTTGGGTTTTACTGGTTTTCTTTCTGTTCCAGAATCCAACCCAAGAACCACATCTTGCCTTGCTTTTCTGACCTTGGCTTCCTGGAGACTGATTTTCAGGGATTTTGTGGAACAGCCCGCACTGTGGGTTTGTCAGATGCTCTTCAGCGACAAGATTGGGGTAGTGGATTTGGCAGAAGAAACCTGCTAAGGTGGGGGGGGGCTGGATCATATCAGGGGGTGTGTGGACTCCACTTGCATCCTTGCTGAGGTTAACTCTCTTCTCTTGGGTGCAGCCAGGATAGCCATGTCTCTCCTCCAGGAAGTTACTGGCTTACACTTTGCAAATTCTGTCCTTGGCAAGCAAATCACCAAATCCAGGGAAATCACTAGGTCCAGGAGAAGGGAGTTCTGCCTCACTCCTCTGTGTGAGTCCTTCTCTGAAGAAGCATGTTTGCATATACTATTGGGAATTTTTCTGAAAGGAAGATGGGTCAGTGGCTCAGGTTTCACAAATTTGGAGGGCTGGCCTCTTGGGGGGGGGGCTGCCATGGGTGGAGTTTCTCCTGTTAGCTTGATGCTGTGTTCTTGAGCCTGGCTCCTCTAACTGAGTCTGGGTCATGAAAGAGAGAGTTCAGGTTTGGAATTGTCATTAATGGAGGGTCCTTCCCACAGGCTAGATGTCCCTTGGGCCAGGGATAATAGAATGAGGAGACAGGGAAATGGATGCAAATTTTTTTTTGAGAGACAGTGTTACTTACAACTAATCACAGAAAGGGAAAATGACTAAGTCTAGTCCATTGTCAAATCCCGGACGGATCCTGTGCCTGATCCAGACCCCAGACAGTCTGGTTGCCTGATGTTGACCATTGGTGTGTCTGTCTTTGTGTTAGCTTTCCATTGCTGTGACAAAAATACTAAGAAAACCAACTTATCGGGAAGAAAGGTTTAGTCTGGCTCATAGTTTGGGAGGTTGCTTTTGGACCTGTGATATAGCGGAACATCATGGTGGGAGCACACGGTAGAGGGAGCTGTTTTCCTCATGGTGGCCAGGAACAGCTAGAAAACAATATTGCCTTCAAGGGCACAGCTCCAAGGACCTAACTTACTCCCATCAGATCCTATCTCCTAAAGGTTCTACCCCTTCCCAGTGTGCCACAGGCTGGGGGCCTATGTCACATGGGCCTTGGGGGTGTGCATGTCACTCCAGATCCATACTCTGTGATGATTATTTTAGGTGAAGCAGGGGATGCAGAAAGACAGGAACTGGGGCTTCACAAGCTCATGGAATGGGCTGTGGGACCTGGCATGGGGCCTGTGGGCTGATGAACCTTCAAGTAATCACTGTGCACATGAGGTCTGAGGACTGCTTTGATTATTGTCTCTCCTTGTAAGGGTGTGTGTGTGTGTGTGTGTGTGTGTGTGTGTGTGTGTGTGTGTGTGTGTGTGTGTGTGTGTGTGTGTGTGTGTGTGTGTGTGTGTGTTGAGGGAATGTGTGTGTGTATGTTGAGGAAATGTTTGTGTGTGTGTATGTGTGTGTGTGTTGAGGAAGTGTTTGTGTCTGTGTGTTGAGGGAATGTGTGTGTTTGTGTGTGTGTGTGTTGAGGGAATGTTTGTGGGTGTGTGTTTGTGTGTGTGTGTGTGTGTGTGTGTGTGTGTGTGTGTGGAGAGCCAACGTCTCATCCTCAGAGTTTTGCACGCACCTCCATGGGAGAAACTGAGAGAAAGAGAGAAGTGAGGGACCAGGGGGTTTAAGTTAATGGAGAAAAGAGAGAGTACAGGTGGGGAGGTCCAGGTCATGATATTCTAATGTCTGGAGACAAATCTCTCACTTCTTCTGAGCAGTGGCAGCCACAGTCTGCTTGGTGGTAGAAACAGAACCTAATATGACCAAACTAGAAATGACCCCCAGACCTGTCCTGCAATCAGTCTGCCCCTGTGACTTAGACAAGAAAACTTAGAAGCGACTTCCTGCAGGTGAGCAGTGCTCTATCTCTGTCCACCATGACATCTGCTGGTCATGGAACCGCAGAGGTGCTAATCAAGTACAGAGCTTTGAAAATGGAGCTGATGGAGGGGTAATCTGCTCAAACTGTCTTTGAGATTTTCTGGTAAGAGGCAATCAAGTGTCTCTAGACAAGAACAATTGTCTCACCGCCCCAGGGCTTGGGTACTTGAAGTGTTCAACAAGAGGCTTGTCTGCCTTACACAAGCAGCTTCAAACTATGCTATGCTTGACCCCACAGCCTCCACCCTTGATGTGAGAAGCAAATTAAATCAACAAAATGGGAGGTGTTTAGGATCCAAGACAAAGAGTTGTAACTCGATATTCCCGCTCCTAACAGCTCTGTTTTGAAGGGAGATCTGTGACAACAATATATAATGACATCCTCATCAGCAGTAATTGTAAAGAATTCTTCTCCTCTGTGAAGCTAATTAGAGGCAGTTATTGAAATAAAAGGCAGTAGGCCCTTTTCTCATGGAAGGGAAGAAAGTGGAAACGGAACTATGATGAAATATTTTTCATTGAAGGTGAGAACGAGCGAGCGGTTCCCTGGTATAAGCCAGGTGAGGACAACAAAGCTAGGTGAGAAAGAAGGAAGGGGAAAGAGAGAGGAGCCAGAAAATGGCATGTGTGTGTTTGGAGCATACCCACAGTGGGTCCACACACATGAACACACAGGAAGGCACTTAGGAGTTCATTAAAAACCACTGGTGAGGCTGGGCGCCGGTGGCTCACACCTGGAATCCTACTCAGGAGGCTGAGATCTGAGGATCACGGTTCAAAGCCAGCCTGGTCTGGAAAGTCCTTGAGACTCTCCAATTAACCTCCAGAAAACCCAGAAGTGGCGCTGTGGCTCAAGTGGTAGAGCTCTCGCCTTGAGCTGAAGAGCTGAGGGACAGCGCCCAAGCCCGGAGTTCAAGTCGCATGACCGACAAAAACAAAACAAACAAAAAAACCACTGCTGAGGCTGGGAGGTAGTTTGATGGCAGCCCAGGCTAAGGAGTTAATGATTTCCCCATCTCCACCAGCAAGCCTGGCAAGATGGGGGTGGGGGTGGGGAATCTATGATCTTATCTACTCAGGAGACATGGAAGGATGGCTGTCCAGGATTTACCCCAGGTAAAAACTGGAGACTCTGCAGAAAAGATTGGCCCAAGGGGTAGAGCCCAGTAAACTTGGAGACCCTGTCTTCAAACCCCAGTACTTCTAAAACAGGGAAACAAACAATAATTGAAACCTTCCCACTGGAGAAGCCACTGAGAATCCTGGAGCCAGAGATGATCATGATAGATCTCCTGGAATTCACAGCAATCGTGAGAGACCAGAAGAGAGCGTTTGGAACTTACCGACGTCCTCAGGGAAGGGCTTGCCTCTCCCAATCTTTTTATGTACCTAAAGATGGAATCTGAAGGATTGAGTCCTGACTTATTCCCCAGGGTCAAGCAGAGCTCCAGGTGTGTGCTCACCTGCTTGTCTGCAGGCAGGTCATTCCAACCTTGATCCCCAGGAGACAATAACCCCTGCATCTTAGGTAGAGCATTCCACCTGGGCCTGGCCAAGGATACTGCCCTTGGCCTCCAAGAGACCCATTTTTTTTTCTAATTTTCTGCTTCCTTGTTAAACCCTATCTAAGCCCACCCCAAAATCCAGTCCTTTGCACAACCTCCAAATCATGGGAAGGTCTGTACCCCTCGCTGTTCCTCAATAAACAGTCCTCACCTGTTGATAATCGAGTCCAGCCTACTCCTTGTCTCTTCTCCTCCATTTTCCCAATGCTCAGGTGCATGGTTGCTCTCTACCACCCACTGAACCCCGTCCCCTTTCCCCCCACCCCCCTTGGTTCAGGGAACTTACTAGTTCCCTGCTTTGGAATAAGGTCTAAGGTCTGGGAATCGCCAAGACCCTGCTGTTCGTCTTTAATCTTTTTGCCTCCCCTGCCCTAGGAAACACCTGGCAGGCGGCAGATGCTCCATAAATGTTTGCTAAATGACTGGGCGATTGGATCAACACAGCTGCACACAGATTTGGCCCTAAAATGCTGGAAATAGCTGCCATGAAGCCCCAACAGTAAAGCTAGCCATTCTTGTTCTGGCTTAATTAACTCGTATTTAATAAATGATTAAAAACACATTTAGTGTCTCCTTTTAGGAGTGCTTACTGAGAGAGGCAGAGACAGTGGATGGTCCAGTTGGCACAAGGACAGCTGGAAATGAGGCAGCTGACAGTGTGACTCTTAGATTAGAAGGCAGCTTTGAGGGGAGAGTCAAAGTTGGAGATGGAGAGCTTACTTTGAGTCAGGAACTTCTGGTCATTTAAAAAAAAAAAGTTACATCTTTTAAGCAACATGATTCAGCTGTAAAGAGGGCATATCATTCCACTGCCCTGATTTGGAAGCCAAAACTTGGGAAAGTTAACAAGCTTGCCAATATCCATATCCAAATGTGTCTGATTTTTTTTCTGACCCATTTTATTTTATATTTTTATTTTGAATATTCAAAAAGAACAGATAACTAGCCAGCCACCATTGCCTCACACCTGCCATTCTAACTACTAGGGAGGTGAAGCTAGGGAGGCTTTAAGTTCAAGGCTGGTCTAGGGGTGTTGCAAGACCCTCTCAACAGAAACAACTGGGCATACTGGAACACACCTGCCACTCGAGCTACAGAAGAAAACATAAATAGGAGGATCATTGTTCTGGCCAGCCTAAACCAAAAGTGAGACCTTATGTCAAAAGAATCAGAGCAAAAAGGGTTGGTAGCAAGGCTCAAGAAATAGAACTTCTGCCTAGCAAGCATGAAGCTATTAGTTCAAACCCAAGACTGCCCCTCCCCCCGCAATAGTAATAATAGATAATGACAGGAAACAATTAAGAGTTATCCATGTATCTAGGACTCAGAACTAATAATATTTAGTATCTTAGTATATTTGCTTCTTCTGTGTGTGTGTGTGTGTGTGTATGTGTGTGCATGTCTGTGTGTGTTTGTGTGCCAGACGTAGGGCTTGAACTCAGGATCTGGGCACTATCCCTGAGCTTTTTTTGCTCAAGTCTAGCCCTCTACCACTTGAGCTACAGCTCTACTTTTGGCTTTTCTTTCTTATTTTTCCTTTTTTTCCCTGGTTAACTGGAGACAAGAGTGTCACAGATTTTCCTGCTTGGGCTGGCTTTGGACTGCAATCTGCAGATCTCAGCTTCCTGAGTAGCTAGGCTTATAGGCATGAGCCACCAGTACCTGGATCTGTTTTGTTTTCCTTTTTTTTTTTTTTCAGGTAAGGGGTAGGTTTATTCAGTAGACCTGATGGGACCAGGCAAGGTTGGCACTCCACGTGGCTGGGAAAGGCCTGGGAATGAGAGAGAGCTGGGAAAGAGAGGAAAGAGCTAGAAAAGAGCAGAGAGAGGGGTAAGAACAGTAGCACTCACGTGGTATTCAGGTAAGGGGTAGGTTTATTCAGTAGACCTGATGGGACCAGGCAAGGTTGGCACTTCACGTGGCTGGGAAAGAGAAAGCTGGGAAAGAGAGGAAAGAGAGAGAGAGGGAAGAGCTAGAAAAGAGCAGAGAGAGAGAGCAGAGAGGAACAGAGAGCTAGAAAAAGAACAGCGAGAGAAAGAGAGAGAGCTTGTTTTCCTTTCTTAAGAAAAGTCCCTCTACTGGATTTATAAATATGCACTCTATAAGGATTTCAAACACTGCAAGAAAATGTAAAAGTTATAAAAGATCTCAAATCCTTCAACCCAGGAAACACATTATTAATGTTGAGTGAATATAATTTCAAACATCTTTTTAGGCATCAGAATATGGTTAGAAAAATAGATTGCTATAGAAATAAAAGCTATTGTGAGATGGAATGAGCCTATACCTGACATTTGAAAAACAGTAATTAAATTTAATTTGACTTGAATTCAAAAGAAAAAATAACTGACAAGAAGTAGAAGAAATCATTAAACTTCAAATAAATTTTTCTTTTTTTTAAAAGGTGATATTGCTCCATGTGAAGCTAAGAAATAAAAAGTACTAAGAAGTGGAAATCATTGTATTTCTTCCTAGAGTGTGAACCCAGAGTCTTGTATTTGCTAGGCAGGTGGATCTACCACTTAAGCCATGACCCCAAACCTAGTTTGTTTGTTTGCTGGTTATTTTGGAGATGGAGTCTCTTGGACTTTCTTAACCCAGGCTAGTAGCAACCTTGATCTTTGAACTCTCAGCCCAAGTAGCTATAGGTGTGAGCTACCAGCATCCAGCTTCATTTCTTCCTTTAAACTTTTAGTGAGACGTTTCATTCATGCTACACATATGAACAATTTCGCTTCTCTATCGCTTTTCTCCAGAATTTAAGTCTGTCTAGTATAAATTGATTTTTACATTGTTTTATATAGCATCCACATTTTCATAATTATTTCAGTGTGGGAATCACGGCTCCCCCATCTCAATCCTGTAATATAAAAAAAAAGAAAATTAACCATGACTGCCCACACACCTGGGCAATCTGGAGTTGTCCTGTGACTGGCTGGATTTTATATAAATAGCATCCTATGTTCTTTGAGGTCTCACCTAGGGTGAATATCTCCTTTATGTCATCATGTCTGAGAGCCCTTGTGGTTGGGTCAAAAGCTAATAGAAAGTGCTTTGGTCCTTAGGGCCTGAGAGATATCAGTCCATCGTCAGCACCATGCATAGTTGCTGAGGGGAAGTCAAGGTTTACCTTCTCTAGGTAAGTTTTACTTTTCTGCACTCATTCCTAGACAGTCTTCCATCACCAGCCTGTGCCTTTATTTTCCCATTTGTAAAAGACAGATTCCAATAGTGTTTCTTTTCAGTATTAACTGAGGTTGTTGTTTAATTTGCTTAGCATAGTGCTTGGCTCCTGATTATGTGTTAGCTATTGTGCTGTTGTAGCCAGGGTTTTGAAGTTGAGGAATATAGATAGGATTCTTTGGGCCTTGATCTCCAGTCTACTGAGTAACTGACAGAGGTGTAATTAGGTGGGGGAAAGTTTTTTGTTTTTTGTTTTTTGTCAGTTGTGGGGCTTGAACTCTTGGCCTGGGCGCTGTTCTTGAGCTCTTCAGCTCAAGGTGACTGTTCTACCACTTGAGCCACAGTGCCACTTCTGGTTTTCTGGGGGTTATTGGAGATAAGAGTTCATGAACTTTCCTGCCTGGGCCGGCTTTGAAACTCAATCCTCAAATTTCAGCCTCCTGAGTAGCTAGGATATAGGCGTGAACCACTAGCACCTAGCTTGGAAAAAAAGGTTTTTAAGGCAATAAAATTAAAGCAAGTAGCATAGTTGAAGGCACACAGAGACAACCTGCCTTAGGAACAACTAAAGATCCCCAAATCAGAGAATTTTAAAAAAATGGAATGAAGCAGGTGCAGTGGCTGAGGACTGCAAACCTGGCTATTCAGGAAGCTGAGGTAAGGGTGATCACGGTTTGAGGCTAGCTAGGGCAGAGATATGTGACCCATCTCAGCCCATAAAAAGCTAGCTATGGTGTCATGAGCCTGTCATGCACACAGGAAGCATAAATAGGAGGATCGAATTCCAGGCTGGTCTAGGCAAAAAGAGAGATCCTACTTGAAAAATAACAAAAGCAGAAAGGGCTGGCTCAGGTAGTAGAGTGCCTGCCCAGCAAGGGTGGAGGTACTAAATTCAGACTCCAGTATTATTAAGAAAAATAAAGAATCAAAGATGTATTTAAGATAAAAGACAAGACAAATTCTCAAAATGGCCAATTTAAAAAAAAAAGCCAGTCTGTAGGTCAAGGTTAACAACCTGGTCCTGGAAGTTCACAACTCTGGGATGTACTAATGTTGTACTTGCTAGGCAAGCACTTTGCCACCGAGCTCCATCCCAATCCCATCCTTTATGTTTCTACTTTATCTTGCAGTGTAGCAGGTGTTTCTAACCCAGGCACAGTGGTTAGCTTTGTATATTCAAAGTAGCTCACATAGTTGCACATAGCTTTGATATTTATTATTAAGTTGAGCTAACTCTCAAGAGGGTGTGAGAAATAGAAACTGAAATGCTCCGTTGTGCAGGGAGTAGAGGGGAGATGGCACCCAGTGTCACAATGGTGGAGGTCACAAGGGCACCCTTGCAGGGAGTCAGTGTTTCTGTGGCAATGTGCCCAGCCAAGCTGAATGCACAAAGCTATGCTGTGCTGATCTCATGAGACCGCCAGTCCTTCTCGCCCAGTCCAGATCCCGTGTCTTCTCTGAGCAGTCTCCTGTATCCCATGAGGCTAGGCTCTCAAATGTTCTTATAGAGAAGGATTGATTTCTTGAGGAGAAGGTTGTGCATGAGAAATGCATATTTTCTGGCTCTGCTCCAAGACGTTCTGGTTGAGAATATTTGGGAAGAGATAGAAACCTTCATTTCAAATATAACTCCTAAGCTAGACAGTGGGGGCTCACTCCTATAATCCTAGCTACTCAGAAGGAGAGTAGTTTGAAGCCAGCCAGCGTAGCGACATCTGAGAAGCTCTTATCTCTAATTAATCAGTAAAAAGCCAGAAATGAAGCTGTGACTCAAGTGGTAGAGTGCTGGCTTTGAGTGAAAAAGCTCAGGGACAGTCCCTAGACTCTGAGTTCAAGATTCAGGACTGACAAAAAACAAACAAAAATATAACTCTTCAGCTAGGCTTGGTGGCACAAGCCTCTAACCCCAGCACTCAGCAGAATGAGGAAGGAGAATCATCAGTTGAAGGCTAGTCTGAGTAGTAAGAGTCTGTCTGTAAACAAGTAAACACACACACACACACACACACACACACACACACACACACACACACACACACACACACACACACCTTGGGTGGAGAGTGTACTTGGTAGAGTACCTGCCTAGTATATGTAGAGACCTGGGTCTCATCCTCAGTAGTGCAAAAACAAAGTCAGCAACAACAAAACAGTAACAAAAATATTCTAGGTAACCTCAATAATTTTGGTGAAGTGTACATTCTGGATGCATGGCTCTCTTGGGAAGATAATTCTAGAATGACTTAAGCTCCAAGGCAGTTGCTGGGTAGACTTAAGAAAATCCACTCCAAAATGCTCCAAGAAGATACAGAAACCTCTTACCTAAAGACAATCATCAGGTGGTGGTTTTTATAAACTCACACAGCAAGCCAGGCACTGGCGGCTCATGCTTGTAATCCTAGCTACACAGGAGGCTGAGATCTGAGGATAGCGGTTCAAAGCCAGCCCAGGCAGGAAACTTCATGAGAATCTGATCTCCAATAGACTACCAGAAAACCAGAAGTGGCGCTGTGGCTCAAGTGGTAGAGCGCTAGCCTTGAGCTGAAGAGCTGAAGGACAGCACCCAGGCCCAGAGTTCAAGCCCCATGACTGGGAAGGTGGGGCTGGGAAGGTGGCTCAGTGGTAGAGCACTTGCCTTGCATGCATGAGGCCCTGGGTTCGATTCCCCAGCACCACATAAGCAAAAAGGAAAAAAGCTGGAAGTGGTGCTGTGCCTCAAGTGGTAGAGCGCTAGCCTTGAGCTGAAGAGCTGAGGGACAGCGCCCAGGCCCAGAGTTCAGGCCCACAACTGGACCCCCCCTAAAAGCCCCCCAAACTCACTCAGCAATACACAGAATCTCAGTGTGTGTGTGTGTGTCAACTCAGTGGTCTCAGCCTTTACCTTCACCATATTCTGTTCCTGGAGCATCATTTCTACAGCATCTGGAGATGCATCTCTGAGATGCAGGAGGGAGACACATCTCCCCTCAGGAGCTTGGACAGGCTGACAGCAGCATGTCTGACAGTACAGGGCTTCAGAGTGTGTCACCACAAAATGTGTCCCTTTGGCAGAGAGTTCGTTTGAGTTGAAGTCAAATGAGAAACAATAGATAGATGCAGGAAGAACCCTCTATCCTCTCCCTATCTGTCTGGAAGCAGAGCATGTTCCCTTGTTAAATGTGTCCCCTGGACCCTCTCTTGTACTACTGGAGAAGGAACTGACTTGAATTTACCTAAGTGAACTATACTATGCCCCTGATCTTGTATCTATATCTTTTCCCTCCATATCAACCTTTCCACAATGCACTGCCATTTAGACTCCGAACCCCCCCTTTTTAAAGAGTTTGTCACATCTTCACCGATGATTGCCCTCTATTAAAAATGTAGCCAGGAGCTGGTGGCTTCCACCTGTAATCCTAACTCCTCTGGATCAAGAGGATTGTGGTTTGAGGCTAGTCCAGCATTGAACCTGAGACACCATTTCAATCAATAGCTGCATTTGGTGTTGCATGTCTGTTGTCTTGGCTATGTGGAAAGTATAAATCAGCAAATCAAGGTCCAGGTTCGCCTGGGCATACAAGCAAGACACTAAAAAACTAAATACAATCTGGATGCTGGTAGCTGATGCTTGTAATCTTAGTTACTCAGGAACCTGAGGATCACAGTTCAAAGGCAGACAAATCTAAGACTTTTTTTTTTTTTGGGGTCCGGTTGTGGGGCCTGAACTCTGGGCCTGGGCACTGTCTCTCAGCTCTTCAGCTCAAGGCTAGCACTCTACCACTTGAGTCACAGCGCCACATCTGGCTTTTTTTCTTTTTGCTTATATGGTGCTGAGGAATCGAACCCAGGGCCTCAGGCTTGCAAGGCAAGCGCTCTACCACTGAGCCACCTTCCCAGCCCCCAAATCTAAGACTCTTATCTCCAATTAACCAACAAAAAGCCACAAGTGGAGTTGTGGCTTAAGTGGTAGAGTACCAGCCTTGAGTGAAAATGCTAAATGAGAGCATGAGGCCCTGAGCTCAAGACCCAGTACTGGTACACACACACAAAATGAAGGCAAAAAAGGCCGGAGGTATGGCTCAAGCAGTAGAGTACCTGCATAGCAACTGCAAGGTGTTGAGTTCAAAGTCCAGTAATACTAAAAGCAAAAAGGATCTATAAACAGAGTTTAAACATAGCAAAACTCTGCTTATGGGTTTTTTTTTTGGTGTTTTTACTTCTATTTCTTTGATTTAGTTCCATGCCATGTAAAAGTATTAAGTAATTTTGTATAAAATATAATACCTGTATTTTTCTGCTATCTTTATGCCAGTTTAATTTTCAGCCCCCTCCTCCCACTAAACATAAGAGGAGAGAGAACAAAAAGTTTCTTCCATCCCTATGGTGAAGATGTAGGCGAGGTTCCATCGATACATATCTTTCCTGTCCTATACAGCTAGCTGATGCTTAGAAGTTCATTCTTCAAAGTTTTACCTTACAATACAATCATAACCAAAAAAAAAAAATAATAGGCACAGCTTCACAGGCTGTGTTACTTAGATCTTTTCTTCTAAGGACAAATAAAAGATGATTTACCAGTCCTTCCATGTGCTAGCAGAGGAGAGGTAAAACCCAATTATAACCTTCAAGGAGCTTATGGAGTCCAAAACAAACCCCTGGGATGTTAAACAAGAACGTTTCAACAAAAGACCGAGACAAAAATAAATAAATCATCGCAAGGCTATGTGTGAGAAATGCAGACATGACTCAGGGTACTGGGGAGCCGATGGCCCTGCAAGCCGCAGTGGACTGGCGTGGGGAGAGGTTACACAGAGGAAGGGGTGAGTGGGCAGCTCACAAGAGAGGCTCTGGAAGGCAGCAAAGGAGGATCCAAGCTTCTGATGGTGTTGGGATTTTGCTGGAGGTTGGTTCCCATTGCTGTTGTGTTTCACCTGACCAAGGGAGGGGAGATGGGGGAGAAACACAGACCGGGGAAGGAAGCTGGATTCTAGTTATTCTTGTGCTGTGGTTTGGATGAAGCTCATGTGTTCAAAGCTGGGGCTTTGTGGAAGGGCTTAGATCCCAGGATTCTGACCTAACCCATGCATGAATCCCTCCACGTATTCACAGTACCATGGCACTAGTGGGAAGTGATGGATACATTAGGAGGAGGGGCCTAGTTCAAGGAAGTTTGTCACTGGGTTGTGCTCTGGAAAGATGCACCTGATCCTGAGCCCCCTTTTCTTTCTAGCTCTGCTTCCTGTCCTCCATGCAGTGAGCAGCTCCACTTCTCCATATCCTTGCGCCAAGATGCTCTGCTTCTTCATAGACCAGAAACAGCAGAGCTCGCCACCCACAGATGGGAACCATGCAATCATCAGCCATAACAAACCCTTCTTCCCTTCAGTTGTTTCTCTGGGATACTTGGTCACCTAAAAATAAGATGATGGAAAAACTAACCAGCCGTACATGTCACCGACGTAGGCCGTGAGGAAGCCCTGAACTCTAGCACAAGTGGTGAAAAACTGCCTGCCTGATACATGATGACATGAGACCTTAAAAAGCTGGAACACTGCTGGTAGCTCATGATTGTAAACTTGGCTACCCCAAGGCTGAAATCTGAGGATTGAGATTTGAAGTCAGCTTGAGTAGAAATGTCTGTGAGAATCTTAACTCCAAATAACCACCAAAAAGCCAAAAGTGGAGCTGTGGCTCAAGCCTTGGGCTCATGATCTAAGTATCAGCATTCAGGCTCTGAGTTAAAGCCCTAGGCCCAGCGCGCACGCGCGCGCGCACACACACACACACACACACACACACACACAGAGTTGAAAGATGCCGTTGCCAGTGGCTCAAACCTGCAGTCCTAGCTATTCAGGACACTGATACCTGGGAGACAGAGGTTTGAAGCCTATATGGACAGAAAGGTCTGTGAGACTCTCTGTCTTCAATTAACCAGCCAAAGGTCAGGCTGGAGGCATGTCTGAGGTGGTACAATAGCAGCAGAGCAAGCAAAGCTGAACAAGTGTGAGTTTCTCAGTTAAAGCCCAGATATTGGCCTCAAAATAAAAAAAAATAAAAACAATAACAATAAAATCCCCCCAAATAAAACAAAAAAAACCCCACATGACATGTATGAATACAATTGCAAAATACAAACATTAGGGTCCTTAGCAGAGAAGTAGAATCACCTTCAGGATTTGTTACACAGCAGATTGTTTCTGTGGAATGTAAGAGTTGGGAGAGGTCACTGATAACACATTTCCAGGTGTTCCTGCCACTGCTGGTCTGGGGATCAGCTCCAGAATGATGACTTCAGACAGATGGCCACAGCCTGCTGAGGACATGAGCACTGAACGGGCCCCCAGGGTGCCATGTCCGATTCACGCCTAGGTCCAGACAGGATTGGCTGTGTTATCTTCAGAAATTCTGAATTTTTCCCCTCTTGAATCTATTTTCCTTTGAAGTAATTTTAGACTTGCAGTCAAGTTATAAAAACAGTATAAAGCATATCCACGTACCTATCACCCAACTTCCTCTGATGTGAAATGCCTTGCGTAAGCAGAGAGCCGCTATGGAAACTCAGAATAAAACTTTTGAGACCACACTATTAACTTGACCGCCACATTTATTGGCCTCCACTCTCATTTCCTCCTTTAAGGTCCTTTTAATGGTCCCAGATCCAGCCCGGGATCTTCAATTGCATTTAGTTCCAGTGTCCATCCCAAATCATAATGACTTATCATGGGTCTTCTGTCTCCTCTGAAGTACAGTGGTTCTTCTGTCTCATCTTCCATGACCTTGAGCCCTACCTCTCCTATACTAGGGGTCAAGTCCAAGTGTCCTGACACCAAGAGCTGTTCTCATCATGCAGGTGGCCTAAACTAGCCACAACGCAGCTCCAAATGGGTACTCATGACCTGTGTGGAATAGGAGATGACTTCAGGGGCCCTGGTGTGGAAATACTCAATGTCAGCTCCCAGGGTGAGAAAGTAACTCCATTTGCCTGGCAGGCTTTTTGCTTACTGGGAGAGAATGTCTCTGCCCAGTGCTGCCGTGTCTTTAGCTCCTCTCCACACTTGCTGATCTGTTTTGACAAAGGGAGGAGAGGCCTGAGGCTTAGAGCCTAGAAACTGGCTGGAATTTATTAATGTAGTTTGATCTTCATTTTTATTGATTTTCCTAATTACTGTAGTCCCTATTTATAGCAAGTGATAACAGGCTCTTACATTTAGTGAGTGTGCCAAAGTCTCTTTTTGAAACAAAGCTAATTAAAAGCTGAGCTGATTAAAATGCAAAGACGACACAGCAGTGTGGAGGCCTGGGCCACGTGGTGAGTGGTGTGGGACGAGACACAAGAGAATCAGGAAAGGCTGCATCACATTTCTATGTCACTGAGAGTCCTGAGGCACTCCATTGTGAGTCCAGTGGTCTGAAACTCATGGGCCTATGAGGAGACCCTGGGCCCTCAGGGTGGGGCCTGGGCCAATCACAGTGACTTCTGTGAACATCCGTACTCCTACTGGCCAGCAAGATACCAGGGCAACGCAACAGGACCTGGGACTGGGTAGCCAGAGGGTGAAGGGACAGAATAGGGTAGCATAGACAGAACTGATGAAGAGCTCTGGAGGCAGGTCAATGGGGACTGAGGTGACCAAGAAAAATCATGGCTTTCATTACCCAGAAAATGCACGTCTGCTTCCATTTAGATCCAAGTGTGTGTCTGCAGCAGTATTTGGCAACATATGGGCTCTGGGTCTGGAATTACATCATTGACTGTCTGTCTAACAGTGTCCTTGTTGGCCAATTCATGCCTAGAGTAGCTGTGGACAGATTGAACTAATTAAGAATTCATAGTTTTGTAAAGGTTTTTTTTTTTTTTTGGCACCTGTTACTACCATCCTTCTTTCCATCTGTCCTACCATCTGTCCCTCTTTCCATCTGTTCTTCATCTTTCCTTCCATCATCCTTCCTTCCCCTTTCCCTTCCTTTTCTTCCTTCCTTTCCTCCTTCCTTCCTTCTTTCCCTCTCTCCTCTTTCCCTCCCCCTCCCTCCCTTCCTTCCTTCCCTCCCTCTTTCCTTCCTTCCTTCCTCCCTTTCTTTCTCCCTCCCTTCCCTTCATTCCCTCCCTCCCTCCTTCCTCTTAACCACCCTCCACCATAAAGTATTATACTTTTCTTCTTGCACTGGACCTCCAATGTTCCCATCATGAATCTTTCAACCTAAAGAAGAACAAGCTCATTCTCTGAGACCCAGAGGCGAATTTTAGGAAGCTCAAGCTCATTTTTAAAAAAATGTAGCTTAAAAGCTTGTATCATTTCCATACCCTACTTACAGAAGCCATCCATTGTGACATCTCTGCCAAATTCCTGCCACAAAATCCTGCTCACCTCTTTGAAGGTGAGCCATACTTCTTCTGATGCTCCTTAGTCTCCCAGCACATTCCAACCATCCCTAGGGACACACACTGGAGATGCAAGGACCTGCTTTATGCTAGTCCCTATACCAGGAATCTGCAATTGCTAGGGGTCAGCACCCAACCTGTTCTCAAAGCAGAGCCTAGGGGGCAGCTTGCTCTGTGGTCAGGGATTCCTAACAGGGACCCAGCAGCAGATCAAGGATGCTTTCCAGTGATGAGTGAGGCAGATGGTGGTCTAAGCTTTCTTAGTGTGGAGTTTTGCAGCTCTTAAGTTCAAAGCAAGGAGGCAGTCTATCACGCTTCTGCAACTGCACACCGGAGTTGCAAGAAAACATTGGGATTTGCCAGCTAGAGGAAAGAGAGTCACCTGCAGAGAGATTGGGAGCTGGGTGGAGGAGGGGCCAAGAGCCTTGAGTTCACCCATCATTTTCCTCCCACCCTATAACCACAGACAGGAGTGATCTCTGGTGCCCCACTTTCTTATGTTAAGATCAAGGGGGCTGGAGGAGGTGTGCCTGGTGGTCCTCAGCTCTCAGGATCATGCTCTACCTTCCTTTTACATTTGCCTTTGGTTTTCGACTTTCTCTTCTTCTTTTGTTTTTCAGAGCTGAGGACCAAACCTAGGGCCTGAGAATGCACCAGGCAAGCACTCTTCCACTAAGCTAAATCCCCAACTGCGACTTTCTCTCCTGTATAGGCCAGTCTCACCTCTTCATTTCTAAAACTGGTGTGTACACACAACTCTTAGCTTGTTAACACAACGGAGGTTTGCTATTATTTCTAAAAAGTTCTCTCCCATGTCTACAAAGAAGGTCAACAGCTTTCCTTCCTGGAATGGATGTTGTAATGGTAGAGGAGACTCACATAGACCTATAGTGGACCAGACCAGAAAAACCACTCTTCACTTATAGCCAACATTCCAAGATGCTGGTATCTCTTAAGGCCAATCTCCTACTCCCTTTTTTCCTGACCACAATAAATCTCTGTTTAATTAGATTCTCTCCTTCACAGCCCACAATGAGTACTCAACAAACTTTATTTAATAAAATGAGAATTTATTAAATTTTCAACTCTAATAAATAGTCAGCAATGGGCCCCCAAGCCCTGGTAAAAATGAAATGGTCTATGTGACCGTTCAAAAAGAAAACGTTAAACTAGGTTCTTTAGTTACAAAAGTGAGTCTCTGTCTCCCTCCCCTCCCTAGCCGCCAGCTTAGTGCAATCTAAAGGCCTGAAGTGGAATTTAATCTTCTTCCCCCACTGAGGTCCCAAAGACACCTTAACCAAACCTGCTCTTAAAAACACAAAGGGCAACTGAAAGCCAAGAAGTTGGTATAAAGAACAGGTAGGATGGTGCTTGTGGCTCATACCTGTAATCCTAGCTACCCAGGAGGCTGAGAGGTGAGGATTGTGGTTTGAAGCCACTCTGGTCAGTAAAGTCTGTGAGACTCTAATTTCCAATTAGCCACCAGAATGCCAGAAGTGGAGCTGTGGCTCAAGTGATAGAGCCAGCCTTGAGCAATAAAAGCCCAGAGACAGAGCCCAGGTCCCGAGTTCGAGCCCCAGTTCTGGCACTCTCCCTCTCCCCCCCCCCCAAATAATCAGGCTAGATATTTTCCCTATCCACAGAACAAATCCATTGGGAAGGAAACCCTAGCAGAAAGAAGAAGGTCTAGGCACATTCTGGAACTTTCTTTCCCTTTTCTTGAAGATTCAGCATTTCGAATTCCAGGACGTCTTAGTGTCTTCCGGTTTTTGGTTCCCCACTAAGAGCAGAGTGGGCAGGAAAGCAAGGCTGAGGTGAAACCCGCGATGAAGAGATGATCAGCCACGTTCGTCCTGGGTTGTCTGTAGGATTTCATTTTGCAAAGACAGACGGACCTGGGCTGGAAGAACAGCCGTTAAGACCTGGGCGAGGACGCTTCCCATTCATTCCAGACCTGGATGGTGGCTGTTTCGGTTGGGGTTATGGTCAGATTTTGAAAGTTGGGGTTGGACCAATGGGAAACAGCTCCTGATGTGGGGCTAGAGAGAGGCAGAGCTGAGCTCACACTGTGAATGACATCCTCCACAGCCTCTCAGCTTCGGGACCGCGCCGGCCCCGCCCACCGCGCCGGCCCCGCCCACCGCGCCGGCCCCGCCCACCGCGCCGGCCCCGCCCACCGCGCCGGCCCCGCCCACCGCGCCGGCCCCGCCCCGCCTCTACCTGTCCCCACTGGTCTCTGCCAACCTATTGTTCATGATGGCAAAGGCGCCCACGCCTCCGGAGAACTCATCTTCCAGGGCCTGCGTGCTGGGCTGGTGGGGGCCGCCATTGGCCATCTCTGACAGCTGCTTCTGCAGGATGGCCAGCGAGACCTTGTTGGAGTCCTTCATGGAGATCATCTCCCCCGAGAGGCGACGGCCGTCCGTGTCGCTCTCCGCCACCCCGTCCGTCTCTATGGAGATGTTGCCCTTGCTGCGCACGTTGCCCGGCATCACCACGTTCCGCCTGGACCGCAGGAGTCTCCGCTGGCACTGTTGGAAGCACCGGCCGTCTATCTTCCTCAGGATCCAGTTCACCGTCTGCTTGATCAGGATGGAGATGACGTTGAACAAGGAGTAGATGCAGCAGACGCCCGTGAGGATGAAGACGAAGTTGGCGAAGCGGTAGAGGCCCTGGTTGTCATACTGGGCGTTCTGGCTGCTGACCAGGTCCCCAAAGCCAATGGTGCTAAAAGCCACAAAGCAGAAGTAGAGCGAGTCGAAGTAGCTCCAGCCTTCCATAGGAGTGTAGAGGGCCGAGGCTCCGCAGGAGATGAGCACCGAGGCCGAGCACAGGATCAGCATGACATAGTACACCGAGGGCTTCCAGCCCGCCAGGCTGTCCGCCTCACCCTTCCTGGGGGCCTTCAGGCTGTCCTGGGGCAGCGCTCCCCGTCTGCGCAGCTGGCGCTGATGGCAGGTCCTCATGATGTAGGCGATGACGGTAATGAGACGCTCCAGGAAGAGGTTGAAGAAGAGGATGGTGCTGGCACACCCGATGAGGCCGTAGAAGATCAGGAAGATCTTCCCTCCGACTGTCGCTGGGGTCGTCATTCCAAACCCTGAAGGGGACCAAAAAAATCAGAAGAGAGTCAGAGAGGGTTGGCATGTGGACGAGTGGAGGGCATGGCTTTGATGATTAGCACGAAAGACCCGAAGCAATTGTCATTAAACAACAACAACAACAACAACAACAACAACAACAGCCCAGTCTTGCCCTTTCTGGCAGAGAGGGGAGCGCCCCACCTCTGTTGGAAGGCGCTGGTGCTGCTCTGCGCACAGAGCCCCGCTGCTGTAAGCCCATATGCTACGAATCTATACGCGGGAAAAGAAACACAAACACATAGAGAGCTGGATGGATCTGGTTCATGTCCTCACACAGGTCTGGCTCGTGTTCTGCTAGAGGAAGTTCAGGGTTTGATGGGAGGTGCCAAGGGGAGCCCCCTCACAAGTGGGGCTCTAGGAAGACCCCACAGGGAGAGCTGAAGGGGAAGGTATGTGTGTATTAGTTGGGGTATGGTGGAAGTGATCCAGACAGGAAACATATGCCAGTATAGGTAACCGTGAGAAATCACCCATGATTTTCTCAGTTTAAACAAAACTCTTTGGGGTGACAACAGAGGTGTGAAGTGTTACAAGTTGATGAAACATAAAATGTCTCTCAATTTCCACTTACTTTGTTTTTCTACCTAAGTACACAGACATGTAGCTAAAATTATATCTTGCAAGACTGTGCGTGTCATTAAGAAAATATAGATAAACTTGGGTGCAATGGTATATCCCTCTAACACCAGCACTTGGGAAACTGAGGAAAGGATGAAGGTATATTGAGTTGAAGCCCAGCCTGGGGTATATAGTGAGACCCTACCACAAGACAAGACAAGACAAAAAAATAAAATGTGCCAGGCACCGGTGGCTCATGCATGTAATCCTAGCTACTCAGGAGGCTGAGATGAGGGTAGTTGTTCAAAGCCAGCCCAAGCAGGAAAGTCCCTGTGGAACTGTGGCTCAGAGTGGTAGAGCACTAGCCTGAAAAAGAACTCAGGGACAGCACAAGGCCCTGAGGAGTTCAAGCACTACAACCAACAAAAAGCCAAAGAAACAAACAATAAGCAAAATCACCAGAAAGGTAAAACAGACCATTGATACACATGGCATTTGTCAGAAGGGGCTGGGAGGTCAGCCCACTCCCACTGGAAGGACCCCGATTCTTCCAGCAAATGACACAGTGCACGGCAACTGCCTGGTTTGTTAAAGGACTGGCCTTAGTGGGAAAAAAAAGGAGCAGGCAGACATCCTTGGAATCAGTTTCTTATTCAGATCAAATCTGCTTTTTCACCACACTTTCCTCTATTTTTAAGTTTAATTTCTTTAGTGGCTCTCTTTACTGGGATCTAAAGGACTCATCCATTCTCCCTTCCTGAAGGTCCCTCTTTATCCTCAAGCCAGACCTCTCCTTGTGGCTGAAGCTCAGCCAGTGGATGCCATGTTACAGCTTGAGAGGTATGAGCCTGTGGGATTAGGACCAGTCGGTCGGTCTCCTGAGGTTGAGCTAACCCCTCCAGATGCGCTTCTGTAGGAACATCCAGCTCCCCAATTAAATCCCTTCACGCCAAGAGCTACATTTGGGTAGGAAGTGAACAGCTGGGAACTAGAAGAAAGGAAATTCCTGAGTTCAGCTTTTTGCTGGATGGAGTGGAATGGGAGGGACAGGATGCTTTGGTAAAGAAGGATTGAGAGACAGAAAGCAATCCATTAGGAGTTGGTTGGGGCTTTGGTGGTAGAAAGAACTAAGTCAGACCATCATCTCTCCTTTGGGAATTCCTTTTTTTTTCTTTGTCCTGGCACTGGGGGTTGAATTAGGTGTTTTATACTCTCTCTTTTTTTTTTTTTGGCTTTTTTTTTGCTTGAAGCTGGTACTCTATTACTTGAGCCACAGATCTACTTCCAGCTTTTTGGTGGTTAGTTGGAGATAAGAGTCTCATAGACTTTTCTATTTGGGCTGGCTTTGAACCACAATCCTCAGATGTCAGCTTCCTGAGTAGCTAGGATTATAGGTAGGAGCCTAAAATCACAGCACCCAGGTTCCTTTGGGAACCCTTGGCAATCTTATAAAGTTTTATAAAGAATTTTGCCATCTGTTCTCCTGTTAGGATCCTTAATTCCAACTTCCAAGTTTAAGCTGCAATCGAGATTGTTGAAGTTGTGGAGAATTAAGTATAATAGCTAAGCTGAAAACAATGGTTTTGCGTTTTTTTAAACCCAGTCCAAAAGAACACATACTAACCACGGTGTTGTGTAATTAGTTCCTCGCTATCTGAGAAATTTGAGTTCTCTGCTCTAGTGAACTGTTGGAACCAAGAGAGCTTGCAAAATGTACCCCACTAGGGAGGTAGCAAAGTGAAGGCCTGGAGGCATCACAGCTCCAAAGCTGTGAGACCAGAGAGCACCACTGCTCCTGTTACCAAACACAGCCAGCGACGGAGAGCCATCTGCTAACCTTATAATATCCCAGAAACTGGAAAAAGTTCGTGAAAATGAAGAAGGTTCAGAAACAATCAGTGAAAGGCATCAGTGGCTTTATAAAAAGAGAGACCCAGCTGGGCCGGCTAGCTCAGGCCTGTAATCCTAGCTACTCAGGAGGCTGAGATCTGAGGACTGAGGTTTGAAGCCCGCCTAGACATTGAAGCCCATGAAACTCATCTCCTATTAACTACCAAGAAAGTGGAAATGGGACTGTGGCTCAAGTGGTAGAGCACTAGCTTTGGGCAAAAAAGCTCAGTAACAGCCCCAAGGCCCTGAGTTCAAGCCCCAGGAGGTGTGTGTGTGTGTGTGTGTGTGTGTGTGTGTGTGTGTGTGTGTGTGTGTATGTGTGTGTGTGTGTGTGTGTGAGAGAGAGAGAGAGAGAGAGAGAGAGAGAGAGAGAGAGAGAGAGAGAGAGAGGAGGCCAGAGGAGGGCCATTTGCTCCCTTCTCTCCCCATATGATCTGCACACCTCAGCCCATCTGTAACAAGGCCACCGACAGATGCAGCCTTGCAACCTTGGATTTCTACAACTGTGTAAGACAAAGTAAGCCTCTTTATTCATACTGTTACCTAGCCTCAAGTATTTTGTTATAACAATGAAAACCAACTGCCGTACTGGGAAAGGAGTACTGCCAATAGGGTAGTATTTCTAGTATGTGATACCCCTTCTGGCAGAAGGTGAGGAGCCTATAAAAGCTAAGTAACTTCCTAAAGTCATACAGCTGGAATTGTAACCTAGCTCATGCTTTTCCTACCTTGATTATGCTGAGTGCAAGCCACTTTCATCTCTACAAGCCATTAGTAGAATTGAGGGAAGGAAATAAATTGGGCATTCAGAGTTCCATGCTTTATATAGACACCCAGACTACAGTGACCACCAAATCAGGTACCAACATCATAAGAAATTAGCTGTTATTTGAAGCTGAAAACCTACAACAGTTTTTTTTTACTTATTAAAATACACACTTCTTGGAAGAACACAAAAATGCAATGCCTATATGCCTCTGATCATATAAAATAGTATTTATTGAAATGAATTCCAGGAAATGGAAAAAAGTGGCTTTTTTCTTTTTTCTTTGCTGTTTTTTCTTTTCTTTTTTGTCTTGTTTGTTCAACTTTCTGTCTTTGGGAGGGTGGGGGGGCACAGAAATGGAGAGACAAAGGGTGAACAAGTGCAGCAGTGATACTAGACATCAGGTTGAAAATGAACTATACAACTTGTGGGTGGGGATGGGAGGGAAATACTGGGAGAGAGCAAGGGAATAGGTGACATTGTCCAAAAAGAAATGTACACTTCACCTGACTTACAGAACCGTAACCTCTCTGTACATTGCCTTTATAATAAAAAGATAAAAAATAAAATACATATTGCTGAATGTATGGGTGTCTGTTCAAATCATATAATTAAATCAATCTAAAGCCTGTTCACCTCATGCATTTCCATCTCTTTCTTAGGTGCAATAAATGAAACAAATTGTCATAGGTGGTGCTGTGAATATATAATTCATTCCCTGTGCTTTAAGCCTGGAATGATCTGATTTATGTTCAACCCCAAGTCTGGGAGCAGCTGAGCTGCGTGAGGTCCAAGGACACAGAGATGTTGGTTTGGAGGTCAGTGAAGGTCATGTCTATTGTGTATATGTTAATTTAAGATATGTCTTCAGGCAGCTTCTCATTCCAATCCAGGCTCCCTGGTACTGTGGGAGGAAGCCACCAGGAACTCAAGGTCAAAGTTGACCCTATGGAGCCCTTCCTTAAGACCAAAGTTTGAGGAAGGGCAAAGTCTAGAGTCTCTCAGACTTTTAGCTGCTTGGTTTTCCCCCCAAAGTCAATAATGGTGAAAAAATAAAATATATGATTTTTCAAATAGACATAAAGATGAGAGAGTAGAATAAGTAAGTGCTTATTTCCCAAATTCAGACATGATCAACATTTTGCCAGTTACCTTACTCATCTTTCCATTATCGTGACAAAATGGCTGAGAGAAATCAATACAGAAAGAGAACAAAGGTTATTTGGTTCACACAATTCAGCGATTTCCATCTGCAGTTGTTTGGTCTGTGGCTCTGGGGCGTGTGAAGTGGCAGTATATCAATGGCGGGCATGTGTGGTGAAGGAAGATTGGAGACCAAGGCTCTAACACAACCTTGGGGGCTACTCCAGATCCAAACTACAGCATACATCATGTTTCTCCTACTCCAACACCCCCCTTTTTGTGCCTACTCTGGGGCTTGAACTCAGGGCCTGGGCACTGTCCCTGAGCATCCTTTGCTCAAATGCCACTCTACTACTTGAGCCACAATCCCACTTCCTTTTTTTTTTTTTTTTTTTTTTTATAATAGTGAGATAAGCATCTCATATACTTTTCCTGCCCCTGCCTCGGCTGACTTCAAACTGTGATCCTTAGATCTCAGCCTCCTGAATGCAAGGATTACAGGCATGTATAACCAGCAACCCCACCCCTTTTCATTACTAGAGTATTCTAAAGTATATCTCAACAGAATACCACTTCATTCATTAATAAAGACATACCCGAGGCTGATAAGGACTTGATTTTGCCAGTATAATCACTGTGCCATCAGCACACCGAGGGAAGGCTCTGATCATTCCTTAGCCTGAATGCTGCCTGGCCCCTGCTCAACTTCTTCAGCCATGTCCTGTCCTAGTTCATTTGTATGAATCAGGATTCCAACAAGGTGCACATTTTGTGTGTCTCTTCTGCTCTTTTGTTAACAGTCTCTCACAAATTTCTCATGCCTTAATTTGTTGGATAAATGTGTCCTGTAGGCTTTAATCAGAATATTTACAGAAGCAATTATGGGGACTGGGGGCGAGGGGGGGAGGACTGTGCATAATGAGAGTGTTCCCAGCGTATGACTGAGAAATCGACACAAATTATCTGTAAGCAATTTGGAGATAATGGCTTAAAAATGACTCTCTCTTTCTCTCTCTCTCTCACCCCCCCCATCAAAGAATATTGCCCTCTCCCCTAAATAATCAGACATCAGACATGTGACTATATATAGGGAAGCTCACCATGAGTTCTGGTTTGGATCTGAAATGTCCAATAGCTCCAAAGGCCATGTAAGGAAGGCCTGGTTGCTAGCCAATAGCGTTACTGGGAGGGAGTAGGAGGCAGGGATTAGTGGAAAGGAGTACCATGGGGGTGGGAGGAAGAGGGTTGTGCTTTTGAAAGGATGTGGGGACCCTTGTCTTTTCCCTCGCCATCTCACTTTGCTTCCTGGACACACGCTCTGCTGTGCTGCCCCAGTTCTGTATATTCTGTTTTGGTTTAGCATATATTAGTTGTCCAAGGGAAGGAGGGTCATTGTCTCTGTTTTAATCCTGGAAACCTTCAGGAACCTTAATGTCCAATGACAAGGGAATAACTAAATGGAACAGCCATTTAAATCAGTTCTAAAGCCACCAAAGTGACTGTCTCTGAACTGTCCTGTCTCTAAACTTCAGGGTCCATAGGATAGGACATCTTCCTCATGACTAAGTCACCATTAAGACATGCTGTGATTTGGCTGTGCTGGACGCATTTTAATGCCTGTGCTATCTATAGCTACACATATATTTTCTGAAGTTGATTCCTTCATCCTACAAATATTGAATGAAGATGCCCCACGGCTAGGCCTGAGTTGGTCTGAAGACAACAGTGATTCTGCTCATTTCCCCTTGGCATCTTCTACAGTTAGGAAGAACTCTTTGAATATATAATGCAAATATCTGCGAAGTCCGAGTTTTCTGAAGAGAACATTTAAAGATGGAGGATTACTATACAAGGTCATGTGTTCAAGGTCAAGAAGGACTTCCTCTGACAGATCACCACTCAGCTGTGGGAGGGCAGGCATTTCTGATACAGTTAAATGAGGTTTCTCAGACTGTGTAAGGTTGGGGGGCGGGCAGAGAGCAGCAGCTAGGAGACAGATTCTTCCCTCCAGGGGCTTCTAACTTGGTCCAGGAAATACAGCCCTAGAAACTACACCCAGGTTGTAATTTGTTTTTGCAGGTCTTGGGACTCTGTGGTTGAGCATCTTTGTGCTCGAGGAGCACAAAGCTGACACCCAGGTTTATAAAGTCAAGTGAATATCTTCTCAGGATATCTTGCAGATGCTGTAAAAGACAAAGTAGTTCAGTCAAACTTGAGGGAGGATAGATCTGTGTGCACTTCTACTTACAGCTTCAAATAAACAGCTTGAGGGTGGTAGAAGAAAATGCAGATCGCCTACTGAACTGCAGTGAGGAAATAATTCCTCCAGGAATTTGTTAAGCCTGCACTTGCCAGGACTTACCCAAAGGGAATTTACTTCAGAAGGTGGAGTAGGTCAAGAAAACCAGTGTGTGCCGGGCGCTGGTGGCTCACGCCTGTAATCCTAGCTACTCAGGAGGCTGAGATCTGAGGATCACGGTTCAAAGCCAGCCCGGGCAGGAGAGACTGTGAGACTCCTGTCTCCAATAAACCACCAGAAAACTGGAATTGGCGCTGTAGCTCAAGTGGTAGAGTGCTCGCCTTGAGCTGAAGAGCTGAGGGACAGGGCCCAGGCCCAGAGTTCAAGCCCCACGGCCGACAAAAAAAAAAAAAGAAAACCAATGTGTATGTGTGTGTGTGTGTGCACACACACGTGTGCCAGTTAATGGAGCTTGAACTAAGGGCCTAGGTAATGTCTCTTGGCTTGTGCTTTTTCACACAAGGCTGGCATTTTACTACTTGAGCCACACCTCCATTTCCAGCTTTTTACTGGCTCATTGGAGACGAGAGTCTCACAAACTTTCCTGACTGGGCTGGCTTCAAATCACCATCCTCAGATCTCAGCCTCCAAAATAGCTAGGATCACAGCCATCATCGCCAGGCTCCAGACTCACATTGCAAACCAGGACCCATATTGATTGTGAGGCTAGTGCCAGCTACCAGCTCAGGTCAGGGAGCTGGGAAAGAGACAGGGTTGGTTTGTAGAAGGTGATAACCAAGTCTGCTCAGGGAAGATTCTAGAGCCAGTGCTCTACCACTGAGCTATATTCTCCATCCCCTACTTGAAGAATAAATTTACCGGTGACATTTCTCAACGAACAAAGATGCCAGGGGCTGATTCAAAGTAGCGAGGGAGCGGGGGTGGGAGGGCGGAGAGCGGTATATCCACTCAGGTTTGGTTTTCAGCAGTTACAGCCATGGATGCAGAAGTTTCCAGATCTTCCTACAGTGAAGGATATTTTTGGAATTTAATATTCTTAAGGTTATGACTCCCCTATCATTTTAATAACTGTAAGGCATCTTCGACAAAAGATGATGAAATCTTCGAAGAGATCAAACTATCTTCAGGTAACTTCTGCACTACAGGATGCTTCCAGCTCTTTCACCAGAGGTAGTTTATGAGTGGGAGAAAATACACAGATGATCACTATTTCTAACTAGACAAGCTGACAACTGGGAGGTGACAGAGTCTTTAAATTATGCACTTTGCTATGAATTGCGAGTCACATTGGTTATTCCTATAGTCCCAGAGTCTTAAGCACTGGCCTCCTGGGATGAGACTGCACCAGCTGCTGAGGAGAAAGTTTTAAAAATTCATTTCCCCAAGGGAGACACTGAATCACAGGGATGTCTAGCTCCAGCTTCATTCCCCCACCCCCTCCCAAACATTTGCTAGTATTGTTGCTGGAACCCATAAACGCTGTCATGATTTCTGACTCTGCCTTTGTTGAAGGCGGTGGAGGTAATCACGTGGTGTACTTATCTCCAGGCTTCTTCACTTTTAAATCTTGAAACTACTCCTTAAAAGCAAGCAGATATAATTATGCTCTCTTCTGAACCAAATTGCCCTCCCCCGGACTCCGAAGAGATGGTCCCATTAGGTGAAATGCTACCATCACACGGAGTACAAGCCTGAGCCAACTTGCCCTGCTTCCTTCCACAAGAGGGAGAGAAAAATCTGGCCCTGAGGCACTTTGAGTTAGTGTGAAGGACTGCCGGGCAATGTCTTGTCATTCTACCTGCCTTTTCCAATCGTCTGGTGCTTTGGACAGGGATGGAGACCCCCGGATCACCTGCAGTGTACACAGAAGGTGAGGCTGAGCTCTTCAGCTCACCTGGCTTGGATCTCTGCCCCGCCCGGCTCTTCCCTCTCCATCTCCCCCAGTCAGTCACTTAAGCCCCTTTGGGGGACTCAGAGCTCCCAGAAATCCAGCCTGAAAGGCAAAGACCTACCAAAGACAGATGGTTCTTTCACTTGTATGACTTAATTTGTGTAGATGATGCTGAAGCAAGCAGGAAGGGAGAGCCCAGGAGTGAAAAGAAATGGCCGCGTCATCAAGCTTTGGAATAGATGTTTCACATACAACGTCATTGCATACGCTGTCCATACCTATTCCCTATCACTCATCACCTTTCTACTGCACCGTCAACTTCACTGCATTCTCCACAGTGTCCTAGACATGGGTGACTAACTCTCTTTTTGGTGTGAAAGTGGATCAAAGGTCTCCTCCGAAAATTGTTTTCCTTCCCTTTTCTCTCTTCTACTCCTTTCTTCCCTCCCTTTTGTTCTCTTTTCCTTTCCCTTCCTCTCTCTCCCTCCTTCTCCCCTTCCTCTTCTCTTTCTCCCTTTCCCTTTCCCTCTTTATTTTTGATGGTACTGGGGTTTGAACTCAGGGAATTATGCTTGCCAGACAGATGCTCTATCACTGGGCCATGATGCCAGCCCTTTTTCTTATATTGGTTTTGTGTGTGTGTGTGTGTGTGTGTGTGTGTGTGTGTGTGTGTGTGTGTGTGTGTGTGTGTGTTTGGGGGGGAGGTTTGTGGGGCCTGAACTCTGGGCCTGGGTGCTGTCCCCTCAATTCTTCAGCTCAAGGCGAGCGCTCTACCACTTGAGCTACAGCGCCACTTCTGGTTTTCTGGAGGTTTATTGGAGATAAGAGTCTCACGGACTTTCCTGACTGGGCTGGCTTTGAACCACGATCCTCAGATCTCAGCCTCCTGAGTAGCTAGGATTACAGGTGTGATTATACCTGCACCCGGCTGTATTAGTTATTTTTAACATAAGGCTTCACTTCCACCTAGGCAGGTGACTGGACCATGACTCCCCTCCCCCACTTTTGGCTTTCTACTATAGCTGGGGTGGCACTTACCGTCATGTCCAACTTCTTCTATTGAGACAGTCTTAGGGACTTTTCTGCCCACACTGGCCTCAAACCATAATCCTCTTGCTCTTAGCCTCCTACATAGCTAGGATTATCAGTATGAGCCACCAGCACCTGGCTTCCTTCCATTTCTTTAGTGCTAAAGACATATACAACTTCAAATTTCATTCTTTTTAGAGGCACTGCCTGGACTGGTATCTAAATGAATCATTGTTCTGTAATAAACCAGTCTTCAAGGGAGTTCTTTTGGGGCCATCTCTTTAAAATGTTTAATTTTTGATACTATTAGTTCCAGAAAGAAATTACATCTTTCCTTTTGCCCAAAGCCAGTGAGAAGCCCATTTAAAAAGGCATTATGATGTTTGTAGTAAATAGGATACACATAATTTCACTGCCAGAGAAAATGATGGAAACAGTTCTCGTGTGGTATATTAGCGAGTCACAGGGAAAGAATGAATTAGCACTCATTTTTTTCACTGTGAAGACAATGACCTCAAATGCTTCTATGAACCTAGAGCTGATAATACAAATGCCAGAGTCTTTAGTGAGTTACTTAGAAACAGCAGAAGCTGGATGCTGGTGGTTCATGCCTGCGATCCTAGCTACTCAAGAGGCTGAGACCTGAGGAATCTGGTTCAAAGCCAGCTCGTGCAGGAAAGTCTGTGAGACTCTTATCTCCACTTAACCACCAGAAAAGCAGAAGTGGCGCGTGGCTGAAGCGGTAGGGCGCTCATCTTGAGCTGAAGAGCTCAGGGGTTGCGCCAAGGGCCAGAGTTCAAGTCCCACAGCTGACAAAACAAAACAAAACAAAACAAACAAAAAACCAACAGTATCAATGTGAAATGAGATTGGAACTTCTGACTCAAGAGAGCAAGCACGAGACCTGCAGTGCTGGCCTGAGCTCGGGGCCACCCAACCGTCTGCGGTGCCTCGCTCATGCCCATCACCACATTTAGGCTCACGGGATCCACATGTGGTGGCAAAAAAACAATGTGTGTCTAGAAAATCACAATGGCACTGGGATCCACTGGGGAAGAGAAGGAGGCAGGAGTAGCGCAGAAAGCAAAGGGCACTGGAGACAGCACGGATGGCCCTCCCATTTGAGTGCTGTATCCTAGAGGTTTTCTAGAACAAAGAGCTGCACTCATGACATCATTGCTAGTTTTACTAGCATAATAGGCTCTACAATAAAAATTCATCTAAGCTGTCCCCTTTCGCCTTAAAATCATTTTCAATATCTCTACTTTCCTCTTCTACTTATTTCTGCAGTCTGTGTACCCATCCATCTGTGCACCATCCATCCATCCATCCATCCATCCATCCAATCATCCATGAATGCATCCATCAGTGCATGTATGCATCGTTCATGCATTCATCCACCCAGTCATTCGTGCATGGGTCTATACCCATCAATCTGTGCATGTACCCCTCTGTGCATGCATTCAACTATTCATCCAACCAACCAACCTTCCATGCATACATCTATCCATATTTATCTATGCATGCATCCATCCATCTATCCGTCCATCCATCCATCCATGCACCCAACAAGCATTTATCGAGCATCTATTATATGCCAGACACTAAGGTAATGGTTATCAGTAAATTAGACATCACCACTCTGCTTCTTTCAACTAAGACTTGTAGTTTCTTTCTCTACTAGTTTCTGCTCAATTGTTTACTTGTTTCACTTATTTATTGGTCTTCTGTGAGCTGCCTATTTGCATCTGTAGTCCACTTGTCTACTAAGATGTGTATCATTTTTCTTATTTATAAGAGCTATTCACATGTCTCTAAGGAAGTTATCTCTATTTTTACACAGGTTGCAAATATTTTCCCAACCTACGTTTGTCTTTCATGTTCATTTTTTCTTATTTTGTTTTGCTGTGCAGAAGTTTAGCTTTCAATCTAATTCTTCTTGTCCTTTTGGCTATGGAGGGAAAGTTTTTTCTTATCCTGAGGATATATCCATGTTCACCTATGAGTCTAATGTTTAGAGATGATGTAATCCTTAATTCCTCTTAAATCACATTATTTATTGAGTGCATTTATTTACTGAATGCCAAGCCAGTACTGTGTTGAACTCAAGGCCTCATGCTCTGGATTGGCCTTTTCTGCTCAAGGCTGGCACTCCACTACTTGAGATACACCTCCATTTCTAGCCTTGGTTAACTTCAGATAGGGGTCTCTTACATTTGCCTGGGCTGGTTTGAACCATGATTCTCAGATCTCAGCCTCCTGAGTAGCTAGGATTCCAGGAGTGAGCCACTGGCATCTAGCTTGACATTAATTGTAATTTCTGCAGGCTAGCATGTACTTGTAAGAAGTACTTAACCCAGATTTCCCCCCTCCCCAAAGAAACATTTTAAAGTCATAGTGAATATCTCAACCGAAGTATTAATACTGGTACTATCCACAGCTCATCCATATTTTTATTTGTGCTGAGGATGTACAAGTACTTCTATACAATTTTGTCATGCGGGGGCTCTCTGTCATTTTTAGCATAGTCCATTCTTTTTCCACTCTCTTCAAACAGCACATTTTATCCAGGACAATATCTTTATATTTGTCTCTGCATCTTGCATTTTGTTCCACTGATCCATTGATTACTATTTAGGATGGGGCTAGTTCCCAAAACATGAACAATCCCTCCTCTCAATTTCTCTTTTTTCTCACTCTCTTTTCCTCCACCTCCTCCTTTTCCTCATTTTCTTTTCAAAACTGTCCTTGCTAATTTCATGTTCAGTTTTTCTGATGAGCTTCAGAATCTTGGTTATGTTCCAGAAATGATATTTGGCTTTTGATTGTTTTTTTTTTTTTGCCTTATATTTAGAGATTCATTTGTGAAGAAATGACATCCTTACCAAATTGAGTTTCCCCACCAGGAACACAGTGTCCCTGCCTCCATTTATAGAACCCTTTTAAAAATGAGTCTTGGTAAAATTTTGTAATTTCCTCATATGAATGCTGTACAAGTCTTGTCACAGCAAACCCCGGCTCAAAGCGTTTGTAGATAATGAGGAGGGAATCTTTTCTCCCACTGTCTGTATTTTTTGGTTGTTTGCCTTTTTATTATTGGCTTTTTATTGTGGTAAAATATGCATGAATAAAACTTATATTTGAGTCACTTTTAAGTGTACAGCACATATTCCCAAGGTTGAGTAAGCATCACCACTATTTCATCACTTTTTCCATTTTTCTTTTTTATGGTGCCAGTCCTGGGGCTTGAACTCTGGATCTTGGTTTTCAAGTCCTCATTGTTCTGAGCTACTGACAAGACTGCTCTGGCTGTGGTTACCTCCCTCCTGATATAGTTCAGCTCAGTCCTGGGCAAGGGGCCAAATCTCAGCAGTAGGGCTGTGCAGGGTAGGGACTCACGACTAGTCCCATCTGATTCTTTACAGCAGAAATCAATGCTGGCATTTCCTTTTCTCCCTTGGTTATGTGTGCTTGACTAGGAAGCCGGACAACTCTATTGGTCTAGAAAGGGTAGCCCAGGTGCAGGCGATTGTTTGGTCCCACGAATATGTGGGATTGCAATAGATAGTAGAGACCAATTGCAATTAACAAACTGCATCAGATTCTGATGAACGCTCAGATTCAGCTACATTGTATTTCTAATGAGTATGATGGTCCAGATGGTATTTCAGATTCTTGCAGTATGAGACACAATCTTCAAAATGAGCATGAATTATTTTGAAATAGCACCAATAGGAGTGCCTGATGCCATGAGATCTCTCACTGCTTGAATTCCAGCAAATGCATTTGTGAACATTTGTTTGTACAGAGAATGAGCATTGCTTTATCCAGAATCTAAACGTGCATACTACGAGGGATGAAAATGCAGCCACTGGCTTGGGCTGGAAAGAGGTGCTTGAGGTACGATGATCAGAGCTGAGAATCCAGCTTGAGAAAGGGTAGGACCTTACACCTGAGCCAGGAGAATGTCATGGAGGAGAATGTGGAGTCACGTCTTGCCTCTGCTGTTCCTGGGTGACCTCCCCCACACCTAAGTCCTTTCATTGGTAAAACGGGATGATAATAGGAACACTTATCCCACAGGACTGCTGGCTGGTGAAATAAAAGATCTAATCCTCTCAGTTGTTCTAGATTTCCTGTTAGGAACTAGTAGGATGCATATGAAGCTGTCCCTTGGTATCCATGGGGGATTGGTTCTAGCAACCCCTTCAGATACTCAAATCCAAAGATGCTCAAGCCTTCATGAGCTGGCATATAACTGATACCCATTCTCTTATTTTCTCTTTGCTTGCTTCCTTCCTTTTTTCCCTTCCTTCTTTACTCCTTCCCCACTTCCTCATCCTTTTCTCTTCTCATTTTTCTTACCTTTTCACTTTCTTTTCCCTCTGTTTTTCTTCTTTCTTTCCTCTCCCTCCCCACCTTCTCTTCCTCTTCCTCCCCTCTCCCTTTCATTTTTGTGCCAGTACTGGGGTTTGAGCGCAAGACTGTGTTCTTGCTTGCTTTTTTTGCTCATAGTTGGTGCTCTACCATTTGAGCCACATCTCCACCTCTAGCTTCTTGTCAGTTGTTTTAAGAGTCTTGAAGATTTATCTGTTTTGGCTGGCCTTGAACAGAGATCTTCAGATATCAAAATCCCGACTAGCTAAGATTACAGGCATGAGCCACTGGAATCTGGCTCTCTATACACTGTAAATCAGCTGTAGATTACTTGTAGTACCTGATGCAATGTAAATGCTATGTAAATATCTATTATATTACACAATGTATCTTGGTCAATGTCATCCCTTCCATCTTTCTCCCCTTCTTTTTCCATCTCAAGCTACATAGTTCAACTTTTACACAGTGTATATAGAATATAATGACTATATTAGAGCACAAGTTTAAAAAATCATTTTAATGAGAAAGCCATGAGACAAATCAGTGAAACAGAAAACTGGTTGTTTGAGCAGGTGACTAAAAGTTGATTTAATTTTAGGCAGACTGAATGCAGTGGGGAAAAGAAAAGTAAACAGAAGCTCCCATACCAGGAATGAGAGAGGGGGCAACACCCTGGATCCTATATATTAAAAATAATAAGGGATCCAGGTGCCAGTGGCTCACGCCTGTAATCCTAGCTACTCAGGAAGCTGAGATCTGAGGATAGGTTCAAAGCCAGCCAATGAACCACCAGAAAACAGAAAGTGGCCCTGTGGCTCAAGTGGTAGAGTACTTGCCTTGAGCTGAGGAGCTCAGGGACAGCGCCCCGGCCCAGAGTTCAAGCCCCACAACCAACAAAAAAGGGGAGAGGGATTATGAGTGACTTAGACGTTTTTTTTTCTGGGGAAAAAAATGCAGCACATCAGACTTCACTGAAAAACTAGATAACACAAAGCATCTTAGCTCTAAGGAAATTGAATTTGAGGTTAAAAATAATCTCCTGCAGACCACAAGCCCAGATGACCTCACAGGTGATCACTCTTATTTAAGGGATCAATAATACCAGTTTTACACAAACTTGCACAAAATTGCAGAGAAATGAACACTTTCCAATTCATCCCGTGCATTTAGTACTATGGTACCATAAAGAAAAGATATAACAGGGGCTGAGAATGTGTCTCAGTGGTAGAGTGCTTGCCTAGCATGCATGAAGCCCTGGGCTCAATACCTCAGTACCACATAAACAGAAAAATCTGGAAGTGGCGCTATGGCTGGTAGAGTGCTGCCTTTGAGCAAAAGAAGTTCAGGGACAGTGCCCAGACTGAGTTCAAGCCCCAGGATTGGCAAAAAAAGAAAAAGAAAAAGAAAATACATGACAATGAAACTACATATCGCTATCTCCCATAACACAGATACAATAATTCTTCATAAAATTTTAGCAAAACAAATCCAACAAGACAAAAAAAGGATAATACATTATGATCAAAGATGATTATTTATGTCTGGGATACTCCATTTATCTAATATCTGAATATCCATTTATCTAATGAACCATATAAACCAACTCCAAGGACAAACAAACCCACAAGGTTGTTCACTAGATGTAGAACAACCATTCAAGAAAACCCAATATCCATTCATGGTGATAATTCTCAGGAAACAGGAATAGATGTGGTCTGCCTTGAAAGGTAAGCACAAAAACCCCACAGCTAGCATCACATTTGATGACAGCAAAACTTTGCCACTATGAACAAAAATGAGGTTAGCATCTCTGCTCTGTTTCTTTTTGGCATCATGAGAGAGGTGGGTAGAAGTCAGGCAGGCAAAACATAAAAAGAGAGACAGAAAAAAGAAATAAATAGAATGGACTCCACAAAAGCTACATCTATGTAAAAATCCAATGGAATCTGGGGGGAAAACCCTCCCAAGAACTAATAAATGAATTTAACAAAGTGACAGGACACAAATGCAATTGTATTTCTATATTTAGTTGTGACTGATTAAAAAGTAAATAAAAATATCATTTACAATAGCATCAGAAGTAAAAGTGGGTCAATCCCAGTAACTTGGGAGACACAGGTACTAAGGATTGTGAGTTTGAGGCCAGCCTGGACAAATTCAGTGAGATCCTATGTCACAAACAAGCAAAATGCAAACAAAAGGGTTGGGGAGTGTGTCTCACATGATAGAGTGATTGCCTGGCATGTGCCAGGCTCTGTATTCAGTTCCCAGTACCATACATATATGTGTGCGTGTGGGTATATATGTATATGCATATACATATAGATCACTTGTAAATACACATATATGTATATGTCTGTATACATGTATATGTTTGAAATTTTTCATCAAAGTTGTGCAAGACTTGTATAGTGAAGACTACATAAACTTCTATTTTACTGAGAGAAATGAAAGCAGACCTAAACACATGAGGAGCCATATGTGATGTGATGTGTGTGTGTGTGTGTGTGTGTGTGTGTGTGTGTATGTGTGTGAGAGAGTTCTGGGGCTCAAACTCAGGACCTGAGCACTATCCCTGAGCTTTTGGGATCAAGGCTAGCACTCTACCACTTAAGCCAAAGTTCTACTTCCAGCTTTTTGCTGGTCAGTTGGAGATAAGGGTCCCATGGACTTTCCTCCCTTTGCTGGCCTCAAACCATGATCCTCAGATCTGAGCTTCCTGAGCAGCTAGAATTACAGATGTGAGCCATCAGTGCTCAGCATCATGCATGTTTTACAGATCATATTTTTACCATATAGATCCTCCCTAGATTGATGTATTAATTCAATTCAATCCTCACTAAATTTTTAAAATTACTTCCATAGCATCTGAAAGTTAATTCTAAAACTTACATGGAAATGCAAAGGATGTGGAGTGCCAAAGAAACTTTGAACAATGTCAGAGACTTACATTACTTGATTTCAGCATGGCTGCAATAATGGAGGTAATATATTTGTATAAAGATAATGTGGTTTGTCTGTATGTCTGTGTGTAGATATATAGATCAGGGGAGTTCAATGGCATCTGGAAGTAAGTCCTATAGACATGGTTGGTTGATTATTTTTACAAAGGGGCCAAAGCATAGCTGTATTAGTCAGTTGTCAACACTGCACTATCATACCCCTAGAAGCTATTTTATATAGAAAAGAAGCTTAGCTCACAGCTTTGGAGGCTTGAAGCTGGCCTCCAGCGGTGTCCTGCAAGGTGGGTGGCCGTGGCTGGAGTGCATGTGGGAAGAACTCACATCTCAAAATACAGAGGCAGAAAGAGATTGGATGAGGCCAGTCCTGTGCTTCTGAATCCTCCTAGGAACTAACCAGGGTCCTGAAAAATCCCTTCCCAGCTGTGTATCTCCCAGGAGGCCCTATCACCTCAACACAAACATCCTGGGAAGCAGCATTCCCCACGTTGCATGTCTCTGGGGAGACATCTAGCATCTAGAGGACAGCAGTAGCAGAACATCCCACCCTGAATATGCAAGGATAACCGAGAAGCAGACAGAATCACAGCTCTTGGTCCTCCCTACCACCTTCAAAGTGTGGGAGATGCAGTTCAAGACCTTCAGGGGGTGCCTGAACCTCTTCCCTCCTCCTCCAATCTCCACAGTGTCAAAGTTGATCTGTTCTTGCACGTGTTATGCCTTGATGCCTCCTCTGCATCATTACCTTTATACTTTGGGAGCATTGTTAAATAATACTAGAGTTACTTGAACACAGCTCAACTGACAATCAGGTTGGCTACTAAATAACCAATGAGAGGGCAGCAAATACAACATAGGAACTTGGGATGTAGGGCTGATTCACAGTCTAGCTGGAATGGGATTTCATCATGCAATTTCATTTATGAATTTTTTATTTCTGGGATTTTCCATCTAGTCGTTGTGGGCTGTGGTTGACTACAAGTAACCAAAATAGCAAAAGCTCAACTGCAGATAAGGAGATACTACTGTAAATTTATAACAGTTCCCCCCTTCTCTACCACAAGGGCAAAGGTTAATCAAGGGAGACAACTCTAAACCCTTATCAATCAAGAGACAGCAGACAGAAGAACCAGTCTACAAACGCATACATGATGATCTTCCAAAATATTCCACCGTAGAAACTCAAAGCCTTTGTTCACTTCCCTAAAAACCTATTGTTCTTTTCTTAAGATGCCATGCAAGCCCAGGTTCTAACCACCCCCTGGAGTTAATTCATTGAGTGTCCCCACAAGTAAACATGAGATTCACGTTAATAAACTTGTCTACTTTTCTTGTTAATCTTTTATCTGCATGCTTTACACGGCTCAGCTGGAGAAGGTAGGAGCCCAGAGGACAATATTTCTTTCCACCTTCCATGCTGTCAAGGCAATACAGATGGAAACGGAGAATGTTGTCACCAAGTGTTGCTTACAACACTGGATAGCCAATAAAAATAACCTATATGGATATATACAATTGCACAGGCAAATCTCACAAGGATCGTATTAAGTGGAAGCAGCCAGTCAAAAAAGAATGAATACTGTGCAATTCTAATTCCACAAGTTCTAGAAAACAGTTATAGTGAGCAGGTCAGTGGTTTCCTGGGATGAAGAAAGGAGTGAATTGTAAAGTCGTGCTTAAGGATACTTGAGAATAATGGATATGCTCATTATCGGCACTAAGATTTTTTTCATGGATGCAAGCACGTGCATGCATTCAGCTGTGCACCTTAAACTCATGCCAATTATTCTGCGTCAGTAACCCTGCAAGAAATAAATACATTTATTTGTAACAGCTCTAGGTACCAGGCTGAGCCTGACTGAATGATGCCACTTCCTTGCATGTGCTGGCACCAGAGAAAAATGGCTCCATGGAACCTAATTAAGACCTCATTTTTATACATGGCAGTCTTGTTAATATCATGATAACATGATGCATTGTAGGAATGTCGTGCACAGCTGAAACCTGTTTCTGTAACCACTACCTGCCACTCAAAAGTATCCACCATGAAGAACTTCTCCTATGGGATGGACCCTCTGCCCCTCCCGTCAGCCCAAACCAACTTGAAAGTGTCTGAGAACCATTCTTCAGACTTTGCAGGGTTTTGGCTCAGCGTTTTCCTCCCACATGGAGGAATGAATTCCCACTTCACTCCCTTCAAGATGTCAAGACCTGGGATGGGCTAGCCAGTCAGGAGACACCCACGTAGGGAGGCTCTTACTCGAGAGCAGGTGGCTTTTCTCTGCTATGGTAAGTCTTTGGAGATTCCGAGTTGTTCGTATTTTCTCTCCTTTCTGCCCTCTTCTTGATTATTCTGTTCAAGCTCATGTGGAAGCTTGTTATCTTAATTAGTCTTTGTGGGATGAAAACTCTTAGACCCAGGTCTAAGGCCAAGGGAGGAAAGAATGTGTAAAAACAAGTGGTAAGCCAGGCGGTAGTAGGCTCACACCTATAATCCTAGCTATTCAGGAAGCTGACCTCTGTGGTTCAAAGCCAGCCTGTGAAGTAAAGTCCATGAGATTCTTATCCTCAATTAACCGATGAAAAGCTGAAAGTGGAGCTGTGGCTTAAGTGGTGCAGTGCCAGCCAGGAGTGACAAAGGGAAGGGACAGGGCCCAGCCCCTGAGTTCAACCCCTAGCACTGGCGTGTGCGCTCATGTGCGCGTGCACACACACACACACACACACAATCAAATAGCAATAAATATGTCACAGCAAGTTTTCCTTAAGTTATAAAAGGCTACAAATTTCCTCAAAAAACCTGAGGTACAAAGAAGTACCTCATCCATCTCTCTTAAAGGGCCTGTTCACCTCTATATACATCTATCCCTACCATTCTTATCTCCCCTACCCCCTAAACCCGGTCATGGGGCTTGAACTCAGGGCCTGGGCACTGTCCCATGCTTTTATTGCTTAAGGCTAACGCTTTATCACTTTGAGCCATAGCTCCACATCTGGATTTCTGGTGGTTAATTGGAGATAAGGGTCTCACAGATTTTCCTGCCCCAGCTGGCTTTAAGCTGAGATCCTCAGATCTCAGCCTCCAGGTATGAGCCACCAGTGCCTGGCAAGCCTTTACTATCCTTCATGTCCTAGTGCTTTCATTACATCTCAGATCTTGCTTCAGTCTCTCCCCAGATGTGAGGACTGAGAGAGGGCTGTGCTGACTTTCCAGGAACATGTTTTTGTTTTTGCAAGGCTGAAGATCAAACTCAGGGCCTTGCAGTTGCCAGGCTAGTGCTTTTCCACTGAGCTAAATCCCCAACTCCCTGTAACGTGCTTTGTTACTGTGATGTGGAGTTGCTGCTTCTGGCTTGGAAATTCACTGTCTCCACACGTCCTGTTTAGCTGAAACAAATAGAATAATTCTATCTTATCTCCAGGCTTCCCATACTCTCTTCTTGCCTACCTGGAGTCTCCCTTGACAGGAAGAATTTTAATGAAACACCTCCCGTCTTGTTCCAAACCTGGCAAGATTGAATTCAAATAGTCCTGAGAAATGCCAAGAGACCTTAAGTGTTTGGAAAAATACCATAGTTCCCTTTTCCAGGAGAACTTTTGAGTCATCTACATTCCTTTATCTGCAAACTTTTGATAGGTCTGAGTCCTCTCGGCTTGTGATTATGACTAGACATATCTCTAAGACTGTTTACTCAAGCATACCAAGGCAAACATAAAATGTATCTCACCTAAAAACTTTAATAACTGGAAGGATGTTAAGAGCATGGGAAGTCACCTTTGTTGGGAAGAGACCTCAAGGACACTGAGCATAGAGGTCACCATCTTTGAAGTGATCGGTGGTGCTGATAACCGTGGGCATTCCCCCCACCACAGATCCTCACTGCCTTTCCTGGGGCAGCCTGTAGCTCCCAGCTCCACCCAGACTCGAGCTCCTTCCTGCCCTAGTGTTCCTGCCAGGATAGCTGGCCACTCCCACTCTGCACCCAGACCTACCTGAGCACACAGAGTACCTCCGCCATTAGCCCCAGAATTAGGAGCTACCACATGGATAGGGGTAGACGCCATTCTTCTCCCTTTCCCATGGGCAATATGGCCCCACTAATAAACCTTATAATGCTTCTTGTCCTATATGTACCTGTCTCTGCTGGTCCCCTGGGATGGCTGGGATGCACCTGGGGTCTACAGGCAGAGACATCTGGCCACCAGAAAGCAGGGATCCTCACGGGGATGCCCCAGGATCCAATCCAGGAACAACTGGGACTGAAAGGGACACCCATTTGTTTTCGATCTCTATTCCCCAAGGGTGGTCCTCCTGTTTAGTCATTTAGGGAGTCCTCTAAAGGGTATCATATCTCCCCCAATGGAATAGAACAGGCAGAACCTCTTCTGTCCCTTCAGATTCTCCACAGGAATGCATCCTCTAACACAGGGAGCACTTTGATCCTGACAAAGAAATATCTCCTCGTGCTCTGTCCTGTTGCCTGGCTTCAATCAGTACAGGCCCATCAGCATGGGGATGAAGAACAGCAGCCTGTGAATCTGAGTCTTACTCAGAGTAACACTGGAAAGATTCTAGGAAAAGTGGGCAGAAGTCCTCTGTGTTCAAGTCTTGAGAACCCTATATCAGAAGCCTTCTTCATGTAAAGGACAACACAACTCCTAACCAAAGGAAGAGCTGAAAAAAATCCTAGAATGATAGCTAATCCCTCGCTCAAAGGAGTGAACCATGTCTTCAGCCAGAACACCTGCCCCATTACCCAAGACCCCAGGATCCCCAAAACTCCCCTTCAGCCCCTCAGCCCCAGGTCCTTCGGAGTCCATAACATACTTGCAGCAAGTCCACCCTGGATGGAGAAGACAGATGGAATTGGTTCCCCACAACTGCTGGAATCTCTTTTGTGCCAGGGACTTCTTTTTCATTTTACTTCAGCCAGAATTGGCAGCTTTCTCCTATCATCTGGTAGGGCAGACATGATCTTGTGCACTTGGGCAACCTGAAATGTGCCCTTGGTAAGGGCTCCCTGATCTTCAATCCTTCTTCTTCCTTTTCTTGTGGTCTAGAGGCTCTCCTGAGACATGTGGCTTCTGTTAAACTAACTTGGATGGGCTGGCTTGAACTATGTCAGCTTCTGCCATTTGCCCAACCAGTAAATTTGGATCCCTTGTTCAGAGGCTATGCTGAACATTTGGGTTCATTAAAAAACAACAACAACAACTTTGTGCTGGCAATTAGCAGGGAAGAGATGCAAGGCACAGGGAGACCGGAGTATTTGTATCTAAGAACTCTGTTGTAATTTTCTCAAGAATGAAAAGCTCTAAGTCTGTGTTGGTTCCTAAAGAGAATTAGATCTGATTTGTCTACCAAAAAAACCCACAAAAAATGAAAAATGATTTATATGTTTAAAGAGTGTATTCTAATTGTTAACGTAACTGATTTTGTGAGTCAATTTTGTATATGTCTGTTAGTCTGTATCTAACTAAGATTGGCCTGATGAAAGACCCTATCTCAATAATAATCAGAGGAAACAGGGCTGAAGCTTGATTCAAAGAGTAGAGTACCTGCACAGCAAAAGTAAGGCCCAAAATCCAAACCCCAGTAGGACACCAATGTACATGCAAAGCTTTGGAGAAAACCAAGTATGTATCCTTTGACTTAAAATTGTCAGAGTTGGGGCTGGGAAGGTGGATCAGTGGTAGAGCACTTACCTTGCATGCCTGAGGCTCTGGGTTCGATTACTCAGCACCACATAAGCAAAAAGAAGAAAGCCAGAAGTGGCACTGTGGCTCAAGTGGTAGAGCACTAGCCTTGAGCTGAAGAGCTGAGGGACAGCACCCAGGCCTAGAGTTCAGGCCCCATGACTGGATCCCCCCCCAAAAAATTGTCAGAGTTATCAGCCTTTTATGGGCCTGTGTGCATATGTTCCTTATGGTTACAAGGAAACTGTAATAATGCTGATGTAATGCTGTCAATCCTACTTATTACCATAGGCTGCTGTATACAATGGAATGGACCAAACTTTCCAATGGCTACATTGTACTTCATAACTTTTTAATATGCTATTATTGATTCACTCATATGTTGCAGGGCATCTGAGATATTTCCAAAATTTAGCTATTGTGAATAATGCAGCAATGAAAAACATGGATGATCAAGAGTCTTTATCATATCCTGACTTGTAATGATCTGGGTAGATGCCCAAGAGTGGTATGACTGGGTCATAAGGAAGTTCTTTTTTTTGTTGTTGTTGTTGGTCGTGGGGCTTGAACTCTAGGCCTGGGTACTGTCCCTGAGTTCTTCAGCTCAAGGCTAGCACTCTACCACTTGAGCCACAGCCCCACTTCTGGCTTTTTCTGCTTATGTGGTGCTGAGGAATCAAACCCATGCATGCCTCATGCATACAAGGCAAGCACTCTACCACTGAGCCACCTTCTCAGCCCCCATAGGGAAGTTCTATGTTTAGTTTTTTGAGGAACCTCAAACTGCCTTCCAGAGTGGTTGTACTAGTTTACATTCCCACCAACTGTGCAATTGGGTTCCTTTTCCCCCACATCCCCACAAGCATTTGTTGTTCAAACTCATGATGTTGACCAATCTAAGTGGAGTGAGATGGAATCTCAGAGTTGTTTTGCATTTCCTTTATGGGCAGGGATATTGAACATTTCCTCATGTGTCTTTTTGCTATTCTCGCTTCTTCTGAGGAGTCTCACTGCTTTATAATTTAACCATAGTTATTCTAGTCTTTTTGTCAGTAGAGATTAGACCCTACTCTGGGACATACGTAGTCAGATCCATAACAATGACTCTTATAAGTACGTATGTGTCAAACTGAGTTAGCTTTTCAAAAATGAATGGATTCTAGGCAGGCTCTGCGTGGGAGCATTTCTTCTATCTCTTTGTGGCTTAAATTTGGCCAGAAAAAAAAAGTCTTGCTGGCACAGACTCCCACATGACCTGTCTGCCACCCCCTCCAACACAGAATCAGACAAACTGGAACATCTTATTCCAGCAACCAAGAGAGACCTACCAGGCAAAATCTTATACTGGTGATGAGGGACTATTCAGAGACAGATAGTTTAGAAAAAAACAACAGCAACTGTTCAGTCAAGCAGGCATGTTGTCAGGTTCTAAATAGAGTTAGTTGTGCCTGTCTTTTCAAAAGCAACCAAAGCCAAGAACTTAAGAGAAACTTGTTCCTAAGCATGGTTACCTAAGCCTGTCTACCTTCTAACCGAACAGGAACTTGCCACCCTGTCTTTCTTCCATCAGATTTGCTTTAGACCCAGGAGGAATCTAAATGCTCTTCCTCCATGGGACTTGAACCAGTCTTCAGCTTACAAGTTGCCCTGGGGCCTTCAGCCTCCATAATTGACTGAGCCAATTCCCTTATAAACCCTCTTCCTTCCTTCCTTCCATCCATCCATCCATCCATCCATTCATCCAGTTGATCTATCTATCCATCCACTCATCCATCCAGTTGGTCTATCCATCCATCCATCTATCCATCCATCCATCCATCCATCCACCGATCCATCCATCCAGTTGCTCTATCTATCTATCCATCCATCCATCCATCCATCCAGTTGACCCTTTATATCCCCAAGTTCTGGCATGACCTCATGACCTTGTGTAAGAGTGATCCACAGACCTTCAATTGCCTGAGAACTGCTCCCTCAACCTCACAATAACCACAAAGTATTGACAAATGTCCTGTGGGCTAGACAAATGGACACCACACACCACACCTGATAACAAGGATGCTTACTCAGCAAAATAAACTTCCCTTTGATGACACATTTGCAGTACTGTGCTTGGCTCTCCCTACGCAAATTTTCAGTAGGGGCTCTGTGTTTGTCTGCTACGCATCATTAATATCATTATAACAAGGCATCGTAGGAATGCAAATGCACAGTTGTAAAGTATTATATAATGGCTGGGTACTGGTGGTTCACACCTGTAATCTGGGTTATTCAGGAGGCTGAGATTTGAGAATCATGGTTTGAAGCCAGCCTGGGCAGGAAAGTCTATGAGACTCTTATCACCAATTAATCAGCAAAACGCTGGAAGTGGCGCTGTGCCTCAAAGTGGTAGAGTACTAGCCTTGAGCACAAAAGCTCAGGAACATGCCTAGGCCCTGAGTTTGAACCCAAGGATTGGTGTGTATGCGCACGCCCCCCCCCCACACCCACACACACGGAGAAAAAACACAAGGCCCAAAAAATCCTACATGTTATATAATTACCACCTGCCAGTCAGAACTGTCCACTCCTGTTGAGTGCTAGCGGCGTGGGCCTATCTATAACCCTTGCTCAGATCTGCTCCTTGTGGACACATTCACTTCACGTTACTTTCATGCCAATGAACCTGTGTTTTTCTCAATTCTGTGTGTGTTTTGCTCCATTCTTAGTTCAAGCCAAGAACCTGGGAACAGTGAATCAAGACCACTGTCTTGATTCGAAGACGTTCATGAGTGCTGCCATGTCTACCTTTTCCTTGACCACACCACGACACCCCGCCCCCACCCCCCAGCATCCAGAGTAAGTTATTTACTTTCACACTGTAAGAGTGATCAACAGGAAATGCCGGCTGGCTCTTGTCCCTCCCCTTGCTTGCACTGGAAGAGCTCCTGCTCCTCATTGTGGCTTCTGGCAACCCCTGCTCTGGATCTCACCTGCCTCCAACCTCATCTGCTCTTCCCCCTCCTTACAGTGCCTCAGCAACCCAGGGCCTTTGCATCACTCCTTTCTTGGCCTCAAACGCTCTCCATAAGACCCTCATCCACACTGTTTACAGGCTACGGACCCCTGCTCCAGTATCACCTCCCTAGACTCCTGGCCAGCAGCCACTTAACCCTCCAAAGCTAAGCTACTTGCCTGGCTGCCACTGAAACCTGTCTCTAACTGTTCAAAGCTCTGGACTTTTTCCGAAGCATACACAGTACGTCTAAGGCTCATTAGCGGTGCAGGACACCACTGAGTAAGGAAATGAATTCTGACATTTGCAGCTGTAATGTGATAAACTCACAGCTGGGAGTCAATTACATTGCTCACATTCTTACAACTCACTTATTTCCTCCATCTTCTGGAATGCTCACAACTAATGAGTCTTGATTATTTGTTCCCAAAGACCTCATTTTTAAACAAGAATAGAGCCTTGGCCACAGGCTAAAAATGCTGGGAAATGGAAAGGCTGCCACATTCTGGTAGGGATTTCTGCACTAGCAGGAAGTGTGAGGGCAGTTAGGAGCTGGTGGCCCCATGGGGCGAAGAAGGGACATCAGCAGGCAGGTGAAGCTTCGCCTTTCTGCTGTGCATGTTGACTTCGCTTCTTTCCAGAGAGCACAACACTGGGAAGAAAGGTGAAGCAGACCCGCTCAGAGATCCCGGGCTAACCTGCTCTGTTTTCTACACTTCCACTGCCTGCCTGGAGATTTGGTCACACTTCCTTTCTTTCTTCTCGGCATTCCTCCTTCCTTACCATTGGAGCCAGAGAGAAATACATGACCATGCTGATAAAAGTCGCCTTGAGACTTAAAAGACTTGACTCTGGTATCCTTTCAAGGTCTCAAGTGCTATCTGGGCGGGCGAGGGGGGAGGTGTTGGGGGTTCCCTGACTTCAGCCTGGAATTTGGAAGAGGCTGGAATACCTCCCATTCTCCAGACTCTCTCCCTCTGTCCTACTGCAGATTTTGTCCTCATCTGTTCCAGCCAGACAACAGGTCAGAAATGAAAGCCTTCTGCGCCTTACAGCCTGAAACTGAGGTGGAGAGCCAGCCGAGGGAGCGCAGGCCTTATTACAGATGCTGTGAGCTGTGCGTATGTGAATAATCACAGTGCTACAATTGTATTTCTAGTGAAACCGCAGAGAGCTCCATGTTTGCTAAAATGGAACCCCCTGTTAAATTTAAATCAGCATCAAGTCCCTGTGTGAGGAAGGGGAGCTGTGCTGCCTTCTCTGAGGTCCTCGCTGCATGCAGAGTGGATCTGGAGGGCAGCTCCAGGCAGCCTGTCCCTGGACAGCCTGCCTCAGTCAGTGGCCACTGGCTCCTAGGGGCCTGATCCCATTTAGAAGCTACCATGATGGAACAATGGGTGGAAAAGAAGATTGGGGACCATCTCTCTCCAGTTCTGCAGGAGATATGGGGGCGGAAGAGGAGAGGTGCTCCACTCAAGGTGCACAGACTGATCCTACCCCATCTGCTCTCGTGCACACTCTGGTCACTTTGCATAACCCTCTCGGGTCCCATGTTTCTATTTCTGAGTGCTGAGTGCCATCTGCTCAGATTCCTCCACGCTGCACTGCTGCATGGCTTTGACCTGTCAGGCCAGGTGGGGGTGTGGCCTGAATATGGCACAGAGTGGGTGGGGCAGCAGGTGGCCTGGGGTGGGTCCTGCTGCTCCTTCTAGCACCCATGGAGTGGGACCTGTCACGCCAGTGTGTGACCATGGCCAGATGCAGGTTCTCATCCGTTTATCTGCATGGCTGAAGGCATGAGCTCTCCTGAATAGTCATTTCAGCCTCCTTGGGAAACTTCCTGAATAATCCATGAATGATGCCAGGCTCATGCCTGGAATTCTAGTTACTTAGGAGGCTGAGGTCAGAGGATGGTGGTTCACAGCCTTCCCTGGCAGAATTTTATCTCCAATTAACCAGCAAAAAGCCAGAAGTAGAGCTTTGGCTCAAGTGATAGAGTGCTAGCCTTGAGCAAAAGAAAAAAAAAAACTGGGGGTGGGGAGGAGACGGAGGGAGAGGGAGAGAGACAAAGACACAGAGAGAAAGACACCATGACCTCCAGGTCACTGCAGGTCAGCTCCCTGGGCTGAGGCAGGAAAGGCCTCAAGACCTGACACTAGGCAGTGGCCATCAGACAGAGAACAATAAAGCCTCCATAGGTCTGTGTTTTGCAAATCTGGGAAAACACTTCTGGAACACTGTTTCTCAGCCTTGGCACAGGGCAAGGCCTGGTGAAGTTCCCCTTCCCTTCCCTTGGCTCTCAGGGAGCTAGGGGTCGACCTTACACGACGCAGCCAACAAGGCCCAAGAAGGCGCTGGCCAGCAGCAACTTCCCCCTTCCTCTGCCAAGAAGTCATTAGTGCACAAGAGCTGTGCTTCCATGAAACCCACTTTATCTTTGTTTTCTTTTACAATGAGCCCCAGCTGTACACCTCAGTGCAGACTGACATGTTTTTCTTAGAAGCCCAGGTCAGCAGTGAGGAGGTGTGAGTTTCTGAATGAGCCCCTGGGCCAATTCCTCTGTGATTTCACAGATAACTCCTCGCAGTACAGCGGGAGTTGAGATGTGGGTCAATGGTAAAGCATTTGCCAGGCATGTACCAGGCCATGGGTTTAATTCCCCAATACCACAAAACAAAAATAAAACAAGAAAAGGAATTGAGGTGCTCCAAACTGAAACACTGTGGAACCAGGGTAAAAACTCATGATCTCCATTAAGAGGCCATTTTGAGCTCTGCCAACCCCTACTGGCGGAAGTCTCGCCATCTTGGTTTCTACTCTACTGAGGAGCTACATTCCCAGCCCTTGGTTTGTTCAGACAATCCCACTGTACAGGGTGGCTTTAAATCAGAACTCTCCTGCCGCTGCCTCTCAGCTTATGGTTTGTTTTATTATTTATTTTATTTATTTTTTGTTGGTCGTGGGGCTTGAACTCTGGGCTTGAGCACTGTCTTTGCGCTCTTCAGCTCAAGGCGAGTGCTCTACCACTTGAGCCACAGGGCCACTTCCGGTTTTCTAGTGGTTTATTGGAGATAAGAGGCTCATGGACTTTCCTGCCCGGGCTGGCTTTGAACCTGGATCCTCAGATCTCATCCTCCTGAGTAGCTAGGATTACAGGCCTGAGCCACCTTGTTTATAACATTCAGTGTGTTTTAGTCACCTTTACACGTATTCATTGTCGAAGACTCAGAAAATACAGAAAAACAGAGCAATAAAAAACTACCCATCTTGTTATATGATTGATAACCCACCTATCTACGATTCAGTGTCCTCATCAATGAAATGGTAAACAGATAATAGAAGAATGCTAGTGAAGAAGAATATGAAGTGATGAGTAAAAGCTAAACAATATGAGCTGTGGAAATGATCTACTTTGATAAATTTCCTTACTGTCTATTAAATACACAGAAATGTCAACAATTCATCAGCTTCTCATCTCCTCTATGGAGAAACTTCATTTGCCTTAAAATTCCTAACCATATCCAACTTCAGTCAGTTTCCCAGGGCTCTGTTTGATGGCTAGTCAAAAATGCAGAAACATTTAGAAGCATTACCCCTGTATAAAAGGAAATGGGGGTTTATTTTGACCACTTGGAAATGAACTGGCAGGTATGTTTCCAAAAGCGATAAGGAGTTTTTCTCAAATCATCCCCATTTCCCCCTCGTTTCCCATCTTATCAACTGCGCAGGCTTAGATAGATGGCTGTCTGGGGTGAGGAGTTCAGTCTGTAATCACAGGAAAGAAGGCAATGAGTTGTGACCTGTGCAGAGATTAGATTGGCCACCATTAAGATCGGTCTCATTAGGACCCAGAGCCCATCAGACAAGCTCACCAGATCCTGCTCTGTGCACCCATTTCCCACCCAGGTCATTTCCCTGGGAAGTCTTCTTTGATCCTGGGACCAAAGGATGGCTTGTGGAAGGGCCTGGCCTGTGCCTGTGATTTCAGCCACAGTGTGGTTGAGACGGGACACACATGACAGGGGCCAGACATAAGCTGGGCATGGTGAATGCAATCGGGAGGGAGCCTCAGGCATGGTGGAAAGAAGTCTATGGCTCTTCTCTAGCAGAGAACAGAGTTTACACTGAGCTGCACTGCACACTGGGAAAGTGCTTTAGTGGGACTGGTTCCAGGACAGTGAGATTCCAGGAGAAGGACTATGGAGCCTGCCCAGAGATCAGAGAAGTCTTGAGGGACAGTTGAGCCCAGTCTGGGAGGAGAGAAAAAATTGTTCAGTTCAAATTCAAGCTGTAACTTGCTGGCTCCTTGATCTTCAGCAAGTCTTTCTTTCTTCCTTTCTTCCCCCTCCCCTGCCCCCTTCCCCATCCTTTCTCTTTCTTTCTCTTTCCTCCTTTCCTTTCCTTTTGCTTAAAAACTCTCCCTTGGCTTTTTTTTTTCCCTCGGTCAATCCAGGGCTTGAACTCAGAGCCTGGGCACTGTCCCTGAGCTCTACTGCTCAAGGCTAGTACTCCATCACTTTGAGCCAGGGCTCCCTTTTGGTTTTCTAGGGGTTAATTGGAGATAAGAATCTCACAAACATTCTTGCCCAGGCTGGCTTTGAACTGTGATTCTTAGATCTCAGCCTCCTGAGTAGCGAGGATTCCCATTCCTTGATGGTAGACGATTGCTGTAGTCTGAGTGCTGTGTCACTCCAAAATTCACATAATAAAAGCCCAGTTTCCAGTGTGTTGTTACTAAGAGGGGCAGGGGACTTGGAAAGCGATTAGATTATGAGGACAGAACCCTTGTGAATGAGATGAGGGCGCTTAGAAGAGGGGCCCCAGGGAGCTGCTGTGCCTGCTCTTCTTGTACCAAGTAAAGATACAACGGAAGGCACTATGGACACGGGACAAGCCCTTCCTAGATACTGAGTGTAGCAAGTCTTCATGGCTCTATGAGTAATTTATTTGTTATTTATAAATGACTGAGTCAAAGAGGTTTTGTTGCAGCAGCGGAAATGGACAAAGAGAAGTACCTACATTAATAATGTGAAATTCTTCTTGAGGGGAGATTTGTTTCTGGGCCTCCATTTATTTAGTGAATCATTTAAGACTATTATTCTGGACCCAGGGTATTTAATTTATATCTGGGCTGTGACTCAATATGATTGTATTTTCTTGTTCTAATGGCTCCAGCTTTGGCTCCGAGGAATTCTTACAGTTGGTTCCTTTTGACATACCTGATTATTGTGCTTTTGATTTTGTCTTCCAAGTGGTTACTGAAGTAAGGATGCTGAACCTAACCAGCACCATCTTGTCCATGTGGTGGATGATAGGGTGTTGGATTTAACCAGAGTCATCTTGTCTTGATGGTGGAGGCAGGGAAGTCCCACCTCCCAGGTGATGGGCGTGCCTGAATTCTAGAAGCAGGGGCTGGGACTTGGACCATATGTTACAGGATCTGCTAATCTTGGTCCTGAACTCTCAAGCTCCCTGTGACCCCACCCCCCGACCTGACTCAATTTAGGCCTAGACTTAGGCGCAGGTACGCCATGCCTCCTGGCTCCGTATTCATGCCTCCATGTCTCCTGTCTCTCCTGGTCAACATGGCGTCCCACTTCAGCTCCCCACTGGACTGGTCTGGTTTGCTCGTATTGTATTTCTGCTCTTTCTTTCTGCCCCAGCTCTCATGGCTCAGTTTTCTAACAGTGTTAAGGGTAGTCGCTGGGCTGCAGATCTTTGTGACAGGGGTCCATCTGCAGACCACTGGCACTCCAATAAAGGCTCCAAATTCCACCTCTCAAAATGGGCTTCTGTTCTCTGGCCGTACAACATTACATTGCTGCTTATGATTTCACCATAAACTTTCATTCTAATATTAAGAAGACTTGGGGATTGGAGAAGGAAATCTGAGAAGTTATTCTTTCCCTAATTTTCTTTATAAAATCTACTCATTCTAAGTGATTTGTTCTTTCTGTATTTTTATTTGAAAACTGTCCCTTTTTCCTCTGGTCTATAGTAACAGGTTCCTTATTCTTCTTTGGGCTAGGATTTCCATCAAAAAGCATGGAAGTTAGGGCTTTCTCCTTATCTACCACTGAGGTAGACTCTCAAATTTAGTCACTTCTAGAGCCTATGATCAAGTTACTACAGAATTGTTTCTCCTATTGGCATTTGTTTGTCAAATTTGAATTGCTACATTTTATGACAACAAAAAGAAAGTCTCCTTAATTTTCTGAGTGCAGCTGCAATGAGTTTTCTATTGCTGCTGCAACAGATGACCAAGAATCAAATGGCTGAAAACAACACGTGTATAATCTCACAGCTCTGCCAAGTGGGAAGTCTGACTCGGGTCTCATCAAACTAGGAAGCGTGCACAGCAGCACTCTTTTCTGGGAAGCCTACTGGGGGAATATTTCCTTACTCCTTCAAGTTGTTGAAAATGAGGTCCTGGTTCCTTGCTGGCTGTCAACTATTGGAGTCCTATAATAAGCAGCTTAGGGGGTGACTCATATCTCCTCTTGATGGCTCCCTTTCTCATGTGCAAGCCAGAAATGGTGAGTGGAATCCATTCCATGCCCTTACATCAAGTTCCTCTGGCCTCTGCTAGCAAAGATGCTCTGTTTTCTAGAGACTCAAAACGTTTGCTTTCTGGTGTTTTTGAGGTATGACTAAGTCTCCTAAATAATCCAGGATTTTCTCACTCCTGACAGGTCCCAGGAAATGAGTATCACGGAGGTCCATTATTTGGCCTGACATATATAGCATATTGTGCTACAAGTCTTCCCCTATTCACTCAGTTGACTAACTGCTTTACAGAAAAAGCAAAAGAATTCTGCAAGCTGAATGTACATGAGCTGAAGATACTCTTGTAGAAAACAAACCATTTCCTGAACAGAAAGTATGACAATTTTGGATAATAGAAATAACAAAAGTCTGTTTTTTAGGTTTTGGGTTACGCAAGATCCTGTTTTAGATGAACGTCAGAATCACGAAGAACCTTAAATAAAAAATCTATGCTAGGAACCTCCACAGACCAATTAAGACAGGATTTCTGGGGGCCTTTGCCATTTGCTATAAACTTCTTGGGTGATCCAAAGAATAGCAGGGTGTGGGGAGTGAGCTACCAGTTTAGAATTGGCCACAGGTCACCAGTGAAGACTAGACATTGTTTTGATTCTAATACTTTTGTCTATGTGCTGAACTTCTATCAGCTCAGTTGTGATTTGTGTGTGTGTGTGTGTGTGTGTGTGTGTGTAATTTGAACTCAGAGCCTCATGCTTACTAAACAGATGCTCTACCACATGAGTCACTCCATTGGCCTTTTTTGTCATTGGTTATTTTCAAGAGCTACTGCTGTAATGACAGGTGCACACCACTCTGCCCAGCCATTGGTTGAGAGGGAGTCTTTTTTGCCTGGGCTGGCCATGAACCATGATTCCAAATCTCTGCTTCTGAAGTGGCTAGATGACAGAATTGAGCCACCCTGCCCACCTTCAGTGTGACTGGTACTGAGGCCTGAACTCAGTGTTTAGACACTGTCCCCTAGCTTTTCAAGGCTACCACTAGAGCCATAGCTCCATGTTAGCTTTTTGCTACTTACTTGGTGAATATCAGGGACTCTCCCGCCTGGGCTGGCTTTGAACCATGATCCTTTGATCTCAGCCTCCTGAGTAGCTAGGATTTTTAAAATCAGTTATAACACAGGTGTTCTTCTAATCACAGCTTCTCCCTCTTTTCATGTTTACTAAGTGGTCTGGGCTATTTTGTGACTATCATGTTCCATCAATTTCCCACATAATCCTTAAAAAGACTGGGTCTGACTCTTTGGGAAAGCAAGTCAAATTCTGGGAAAAGTCTTTCAAATACTCATACCCTATTATCTAAAGATTTCACTTTGGCTACTTAATTCTGCAAAGATGCAAAATAATTAGCTATACTTGTAAGTATATTACTCATAACATTATATACGGCAGTTGAAAAATCAGCAACAACCTAAAAACCCTGTAAGGGAGGAAGGAGATCAAATAAAACATTGTATATACCCCTCGGGGACCATTGTGAAGCTAAGGAAATTGTGATGAATATTCAGTGATAGTGCTTATGTAAGAAAAGGCACAAACATATAGGATAAAAATAAGAAGTCAGACTGGGCAGAAATGAAACAAGGCTTTAAAATGGATGGTCTCTCTCCTCTTCTTTGGAGTTCTGGACATTTTTTTCTACAATGAGCATATGCTATGTTTATCATAGGAGAAAATAAACTAGAGCAAATGTGAAATGACCAATAATAAACAGCACACACAGAACCCAGGAGCTCGATTTTGCTTAGGGATTCAGCCAACCCAATGTTAAGTATCAAGTGGTTTGACACTACTGAGCTAATGATACGGCCCTGGCATAACGATGTCCCAGCCCAGATGGTTTTCCTGATGGGAGTGTGAAACACATCCTTAGGAAATCCCAGTGCTTAGGGGAGCAAAGGACAGAGGCTGCCAAGTGCTACTTCAGCAACTTCTCTTCCATCCCCCTTAACAAAACATTCTCCTTAATTAATCTAACAGAAACTTGTCAATGGAGGTCAATATTTACACAAACCTGCAGTTCAGATAAGGCATACATATTATTCTTACACTTGGTGTATGTTCTACATATCCGTCCCTTAATCTGTACTAAACCAGCCATCTAAGCATGGACTCTCATCTCCCTTGCTGTCAAGGTCAAATCTAGATCTTCAAGTTCTATTGAGGATAAACTCGAAATCTCTCTCAGTCAGTTGCTGATTTGACCACCATCTCCCCTCCAGCAACTGCAGTATCTCCTAGGCCAGAAACTGCCTGTGTTGGTTATTTTTCCATCAGTATCATGGAATACCTCAGGCAATTATAATTTTTATAAAGAGTTATAAAGGTTTGAGTTCCAGTTTGTGTGTGTGTGTGTGTGTGTGTGTGTGTGTGTGTGTGTGTGTGTGTGTGTGTGTGTGTGTGGTTGCAGTTGTTGTTTTGGGTTTTTTTTGTGGGTGTGTTTTGTCAGCCACAGGGCTTGAACTCTGGGCCTGGGTGCTGTCCCTCAGCTCTTCAGCTTAAGTCTAGCATTCTACCACCTGAGCCACAGCAGTGGCTCAGTTTTCTGAGTGGTTTATTGGAAATAAGAATCTCTCCAACTTTTCCTTTCCGGGCTGGCTTTGAATCATGATCCTCAGATCTCAGCCTCCTAAGTAGCTAGGATTACAGGTGTGAGCCACCAGTGCCTGGCTGTGGTTGCAGTTCTTGATCTGTTGGTCCACTGCCTTGGGCCAGTGTTGAGTGTTATCATAGTGGGAGCAAACACTCACCTTGAGGCCAGGAAGCAAAGAGAAAGAGAATAGTCTGGAGTCCCGTAGGGAATGCCTGCAAAGACCTAAAGAATCCACCTCATGGATTAAGGGATAGGGGAGAGACAGAGAAAGAGGAGTCTAGAGTCCCTTAGTCTCCTTCAATGATATCCTTGCAATGACCTAAAGTCCTCCCCCACCATTTTCCAGTAGTGCTGCTTTTAACACTGGAATATTGGGGGACTAACTGAGATCCAATTTTAGCACTATCTTTCCTCCAAAGTGCACCCTCCCCTACTTCTACAATCATAGTGATTCCTAGGGAATCCCTTAGAAAAAAAATACCAAAAACCCAAATCCACATTCCCCAGTTTCTTTGCAGTTGGGAGACTATGTGACTAAGAAGGGTGATGTGGTAACTTCTGGGTTGTGTGGTGTGTGCCTTCTTGTCCCCCTCCCTCTTTCCCATGTGCTGGAATGAGGACGTGGTGATTGTGGTCAACAATTCTTTTAACTAATTCATCAGTTAATCATTTAAATGACTATTATTTTAAATCAGGAAATCATAATTGTTTCACATGTGTGGAGTTCAGGGTGATACATGCATCTATCGTAGAAGGACAAATCAAGCATGTCTGGCACCTCACTTTAATATTATTCTGTGGTGATACATTAAAATGGACTGTTAGTTATTCTGAAATATCCATTCTTATTGACCATAGACACCCTGCCATGTAATCCTGTGTAAATGTATTCCTCCTGAAACCAAAATTCCTCCTATAGTTTCCAATTCTTTACTCCCTAGGAGGATGCAATTGAGATGTAAGTGGACCAACCATTGTATTAGATTCCTACTGCTGCTGTAACAAATCAAATGGCTTAAAATAACCAGAATTTATTCTCTTATAGATCTGGATGTCAGATATCCTAAAAAACCATTTAACTGAGCTGAGATCAAGGTACTGGCAGAGATAATTCTTCCTGCAAACTCTGAAGGGCGAGTTCTTTGTCTTTTGGGTTGCATTCTTTATTGTTATTCTTTGGCTCCTGGAGCCTGTCTCTGTCTTCACAGCCAGCAGTGAGGCATCCTCAGGCCTTACTGCTTACTTACTCCTGGCTTTATCTGCTTCTGCTTCTGACTTCTGTCCTCTTAGATCCTATGATTCTAACAGGCCCCTGAGAATAGTGTAGGCTTGTTTTTCGACTCCAAGATCCTGAACTTCATCTTGTCTGAAAGCCCTTTTTCTACTCACATGATTTGGAAACGGGGATGTGGATGTGTGTGTGTGTGGGGGGGGTCATTATTCAGAATGATATAGTCATTCAACATAACTTTTCATCATAATGCAAATGTGGCTCACGCTTGTAATCCTAGTGGCCCAGGAGGCTGAGATCTGAGGTTCGTGGCTTGAAGCCAGCCTGAGTAGGAAAGTCCATGAGACTCTTATCTCCAATTCACCACCAAAAAGTTGGAAATGAAGCTGAGGCTCAAATGGTAAAGTGCAATCCTTGAACAAAAAATCCTCAGGGACAATGACCAGGCCCTGAGTTCAAGTCCCAGGACTGGCACAAAAAGTCTGCTTGCCAAATGGCAGTGGCACACCTTGGTAATCCTAGCAACTCAGGAGACAAGTCTGAGGGTCATGGTTCAAAGACAGCCTGTCAGGAAAGTCTGTGCAGCTCTTATCTCTATGCTGAAGGTAGAGCTGTGGCTCAAGTGGTAGAGCACTAACACTGAGCAAAAAACTTAGGAATAGCAGCCAGGCTTTGAGTTCAAGCCCTACTACCAGAATATACATGCATGCACACACACACACACACACACACACACACACACACACACACACACACACACCACACACACACATATACACACACACACATACACACACTAAGATTTGCTGGTACTAGGCTTTGAGGGCCTTGCACTTGCTAGGATGGTGCTTTACTACACAAGCCATGCCCTCAGCCCACAAATGTGCTTTTTCTTTTTATAAATAGCCAAGAAGGCATTCAAAGAATTGAGTTACAAGGTGTAACAAAATTCCATTCCATTTTCACTGGCCATTTATCTAAAGAAGGCTCTTTGGGTATTTACACTGAAATGAAAAAATAGGAATAAAATTTATTCAAACTTATTCCAATCATTTTACTTAGGAGTGTATTTTCAATGTAATTTCATTTTAAAGATTGCTAATGGTTATTTATACAAATGAAGGTAAATATTCATGTGCTTTTGGCCAACTGTATAGTAATAAATGAGCAATAACTTAACTAGAAAGAAATTCTGTAGGAAAAAATAAACCTTATATACACAGAAAAATTTTAAAAATTAAATTCCCACTTATATGTGTATTTTTAGTGGAATGTGGTAGTCAGGAATAGACTTAAGTATTTTGCATTAGGTAAATCTCCAGAGAGTTGGAATAAAAAGAAACAATGTAGAAGTTCTGATTGTGAAAGCATTTGTTCACACATAAAAACTGGTCATATTTGCTGGGCACGGGTGGCTCACGCCTATAATCCTAGCTACTCAGGAGGCTGAGATCTGAGGATCATCTTCTCTGGAATGGCACATGTATGCACAAAACTCGCATCTACATCAATAACCAAAAGACAAACAACTCTATCAAACAAAAGGCAAAGAGCTGGCACCAGTGACTCATTTTTATAATCCTAGCTACCAGGAATACTGAGATATGGAATACTGAGATCTAATTTGAAGCCAGCTTAGGGAGACAAATCTCAAGACTTGTATTTCTCCACTCTTATCTCTAGCAAGGAAAAAGCTGAAAGTGGTTTAAGTGGTACAGTGTCAATTTGAATGAGAAAGCCCAGAGTTCAAGTCCAGGTACCAGGACACACACACACACACACACACACACACACACACACACACACGAAAAGGCAAATGATTTTGCAAAGCCATTTCTCCAAAGACATATAAATGACCAACACACACATGAGAAGAGGCTCAGCAAAAGGCTCAGTACAAGATCATATTTACTAGCATGGATAGCACTGTGTTGTTGTTTTTAATTTAATTTAATGTTTTGCCAGTCCTGGGGCTTGAACTCAGGACCTTGGCACTGTCCCTGAGCTTCATTTGCTCAAAGCTAGTGCTCTACCACTTGAGTCATAGCCCCACTTCCGGCTTTTTCTGTTTATATGGTACTGAGGAATTGAACCTGGTAGAGTGCTAGGCAAGCAGTCTACCACTAAGCCACATTCCCAGACCCTGTTTGTTTGTTTTTTTAATGAAAAGAAATTAACCATTCTAATGAACATGGATGAGTATTTCTATGAAACACAGAAAACTATGGGAAGTCTTCAAAATGCTACACAAGATTATTATCACCCAAATTAGTAATTCCACTCCTAGATATGTAGCCCAAAATATGGAAAACGAGTACTCATAAAATCCTGTGCAGCCATGTTCATAGCAGATTTTAATAGCCCGAAGATGGAAACTCAAATGTCCAGCAACTCTAAAGCACAGATGCAGGCTATAATGCAGATAAGCCTTGAAAAGTATGCAAAGCAAAAGATGGCAGAAAGTGAAGGTCACATATTGTCCATTCATAGGAAATATCCAGCTGGGTGCCAGTGGATCATGCCTGTAATCCTTGCTACTCAGGAGGCTGAGATCTGAGGATCTCTGTTCGAAGCCAGCCAGGGCAGGAAAATGCATAAGACTCCATGCACCTGGAAGTGCAGCTGTGGCTCAAAGTGGTCAAGCACTAGCTGTGAGTGCAAAAGCTCAGGAACAGTGCCCAGGCCCTTAGTTCAAGCACCATGGCTGACCAAAACTTAAAAAAAAGAAAAAGAAAGGAAGGAAGAAAGGAAGGAAGGAAGGAAGGAAGGAAGGAAGGAAGGAAGGAAGGAAGGAAGGAAGGAAGAAAGGAAGGAAGGCAGGCAGGCAGGCAGGCAGAAGGAAGGAAGGAAGGAAGGAAGGAAAGGAAAGGAAAGGAAAGGAAAGGAAAGGAAAGGAAAGGAAAGGAAAGGAAAGGAAAGGAAAGGAGAAATCCAGGAAAGATTATCCATAGAGCCAGCAAAATGAGATGTGGCTATCAATCAGGGGCTGAGAGGAAGTGAAATGGGGCAAGGTTTGGAAGGGGTAGTATTCTTTTAGAGGAATGAAAATGTTCTGGAAGGATGTGGAGATAATGGTTGTATAATATCATGGGAAGTACTTTAAGTATTATTCATGCTTCAAAATGCTTCATTTCCATATGCTTTTCATCTTAATCTAAGAGAGTATTATCTATTCTGTGGAAGAAAAATCTAACCAGTTGCTGGGCTGGGCTGGGTAGCTGTGCCCGGTCCAGGGACTTGGCCCTGGAAGTGCAGCTGTGGCTCAAAGTGGTCAAGCACTAGCTGTGAGTGCAAAAGCTCAGGAACAGTGCCCAGGACTTGAGTTCAAGCACCATGGCCAACCAAAACTAAAAAAAAAAAAAAAAAAAAAAGACAAAGGAAGGCAGGAAGGCAGGAAGGAAGGAAGGAAGAAAGAGAAAGAAAGAGAGAAAGAAGGAAGGAAGGCAGGAAGGAAGGAAGAAAGAAAGAGAAAGAAGGAAGGAAGGAAAGAAAGAACGAACGAGCGAACCAACAAAAGAAAGAAAGAAAGAAAGAAAGAAAGAAAGAAAGAAAGAAAGAAAGAAAGAAATTAAGCAGAAATAGCCAGGAAGAATTATCCTGGAGTGGAGAAGACTACAGAACAGCTTCCAGGCCTTGAGTTCAAGCCCCAGTGCCAGCACAAAAACAACAGCAATTAAAAAATTGGGGAAACTGAAGGCTCCTTGGAGTGTTCTGAATTTTGATCTGTGCAGTGGCTAAAGGATAAAATATACACGCAAACAACGACTGGCAAACACACAGAGCTGCACTTGAGACTTGCACACTTGTCTGAGTGTGTATATAGGTCATATCCCAATGAAAAGATAAATTGGAAAGCAGGCAGTGAACAATTTGCTTGGAAGTCATCCATTTAATAGACAACGCAAGCAAGCAGCCGGGCGGAGGAATACGGCATCCGAGCACCAGAGGGAGACGCTACTCTTCAGAACCAGCCACACAGGGACAGTGCCCAGCAGAGGCCATTCTTATTCCTGGCTGATCGGAAATCACCTGAAGAGCTTTTAATAAATGCCAGGGTTTGGGAACCACCCACGGAGATTCTAATTTAATTGGCCTGGGCACCAGAGAACGTTTTTATAGCTTCCCAGGTGATTTGTTTTATCAGTGGACAAACTAGCCCACGAGCTAAGTCAGCCTGACGTCTGTTTTGGTAAATAAAGTGTTTTTGGAACGCGGCCATGCATACTCCTTTAAATCGATGGCACACCGGGAGGGCTGCAGCAGGGACCACGTGGTCTGCTGAGCACACACTGCCTCATGGCTGGGTCAGGTCAGGACAGTGCATTGGAATCACCCAGCCAGAGTATAAGACATATAAATGAGTGTCCTGCACTCTGGCCCAAACTCTCCAAGGATGAGACTGGAGTGTGACTGAATTGTAAGTTCTATCGCTGTTTCCTTTTGGGGAGTGGTACATAGGGATTGAACTCACGGTCTGGCACTTGCTTGAGAAGTGTTCCACCACTTGAACCACGTCTCCAATCTTTTTGCTTTTGGTTTGTTTCTTAAATAAGGTCTTGCACTTTTGCCTTGCGTTGGACTGAGACCACCCTACCTCAACCTCCTGACTAGCTTGGATGACAGGAGGGCACTACACACCTGGCTTCCACAACTTTGTTTAGGAGGATGCCGCAGTACTTCTGATGCTCTGGGGAAATGCTTTGGGACCCTGGCACCAGGGACTATGGGCCAACTGCCAATATCTCAACTCAGATTCCCAGGAACCGCTCTGTAGCAATTTAGTCCCTAGAAGTAACACACACCAACAAGCCAAGCAGAACCCAAGTCTTGGCACTGCACAGGCCATGTGGTGAACCAGCCAGTGGCTGCCCACGTGAGGGCCACCTAGCAGAAGACAGCGGGCCTGCAAGGTCACTGCATGGTGAGAACCAGTGATTTTTCCGCAGGGACCCCCTCAGAAGGGACACGGTCTTTTGTTTCCAGAACAAAAGCCAGCCATCTAACCCTCACTCTTAAGGATGGTGGTTAAAACTATCGGGGGAAAATGAAGCGTGCACCTCCTAGTGGTGGAGACTGAGAATCATGAACCAAATTCTGACCCACCCATTGGTGCAATAAACACACATGAGAAGAGTCTCTCTCTCTCTCTCTCTCTCTCTCTCTCTCTCTCTCTCTCTCACACACACACACACACACACACACACACACACACACACCCCTGCAGGTACCCGTGTGAGAACATGAAGGCTCTGGGGACCTGAGGATGGGGACAAGGATTCTGGCATTATGCAGGGCTCAACTGAGCTTATGAAAGATGGCCAGAGGGACAGGCTGACACCAATTATCTCAAGCCTGGCCACACATTAGCATCACGTGATGAAGTTTTTAGACTCTTGATGTCTAGGTCATGAAATCAGCCTCTCTGGTGGCTGCAAGCAGGCATCCTCAGTGTTTGTTGATGCTCCTCTGGTGATTCTAATGTGAGCAGAGTCTGCGTGCTGGGTCTCCACATGGTGAAGACTTGTAAGAGCAAGTGGTCTGGAACAGGGGGAGATCCATATGGGGACTGACTGGCCAGTGGATAACAGGGCCTGAAAGACTACAAGGGAGTGGCAACAGATACAAGAACGTAGAGGTAAGTTGGAAACCAACTGGCCCAACCAATGGACTCCACAGATCAGTTGAGCTGAGATAGTCAAGGAAACTGGACAATGGGAATTCCGCTTTGCTTTTTCCTTTGATCGGGGACATTCTGAGATCGCCCTATTTTGGGGGAATCGTTTCGGACTAGAGAAAAGTTGCAGAGATGATGGAGAAAGCCTTTATACATCCTCTCGCAGTTTCCCCACTACCATAGTACATGTCTCCAAACTAAAAAACCAACACTGGTGTATTCCTATTTCAGATCTCACTTAGACTTCACCACTTGTTTCCATTAACACCTTTGTCTCTTCCAATCCAAGCGGGTACAATAGTTTAGCCACAATGTATCATTTCATCTGGAGCTTGTTTTGTTCTGTGGCCTCAAACTCAGGATCCTCCTGCCTCAGCCGCTCCACGTGCTTGGATTTCAGGTGTATGTCATACCACTCAGCTTGTTTGGTTTTTTATTTTTAAGTGCGAATTTTTACCAACATTCCCAAAACTGTCATTGCAAAGGTATGCTCCGTAAATTGTATTCTAAGATACTTTTTCTGGTACAAATTGTTACTATGTTTCTCACTGAAAAAAAGTCTTTCCAGTAGTTTTATTCTTTTCCTTTGGTGGGACTGGGGTTTGAACTAGGGCTGTCCTCACTCTGATTAAGACAGGTGCTCTGCCACTTGAGCCAAATCCCCAGCCCTGGTTTGCTTTCTCAGATACAGTCTCCCATTTTTGTCTGGAATTGGCATTGAGTTGTGAGCCTATGCTTCACTCACAGCTAGGATTACAGATGTAAACTTCCGCACCCTACCTATGTGTTGAAATCAGAAGTTGGTAACTTTTAGCCTGGGCTGGCCTTGAATTGCAATCCTCTCTATCTTTACCTCCTGAATAGCTACGATGAAAAGCATGAGCCGCTGGCCCCATCTCAATAGAATTTTGTTATGAAACTATTACCAAAGCCACCATTATCATCACTAGTAGTAGTATGAGTGTTGTCCTTTGTAGACAACATCCTGAGTTGTCTTTGATCACATTTCTGTCGACCTTTTTTGGGGGGCGGGAGGAGTCTGAAGCTGGGACTTGAAATTTGTACCTGATACTTTCGCTCATCGGCTAGTATGCTACCAAGTGAGCCACACCCCTCAACAGTTGTCTTAGGTTAGATTTTACATATCCAAATGTTACCAAGGGTACATGAGTCTTTGATTGGTTTCAAGAAGAAGCCATTTACCATGTGCTTGTTTTCCTTGGTTGCTTCCCATTGGTGTGTTTTCTTCTATCAAATGATTCCCAGTCAGGCTCTGTGGCACTGTCAGCTTTCCTAAGTGGGGTTTCTAGAATGTTCCATATGTAAGAAATTTCATCTCAGGCAATGCTATCAGTTGCTAGTTTCATTTTTCCTGGGTTGTTCCTATCAAGAGTATTTATAACTGGGTGCTGGTGGCTCACATCTGTCATCCTAGCTACTCAGAAGGTTGAGATAGGAGGATCATGATACCAAAGCAAGCCCAGGCAGGAAAGTCCACGAGACTCTTATCTCCCATAAACTACTCAGAAAAAGACCGAAGTGGTGCTGTGGCTTAAGTGGTAGAGTGCTAGCCTTGGGCACAGAGAGGCTCAGGGATAGTACCCAAGCCCTGAGTTCAAGCCCCAGGAATGGCACACACACACACAAAAAGAATATTTATGTTGGCTTGGATAAAAGATAGGTTGTTTGTATGCTTGAGGCTGTGGAAGAACTGAGCAGTTCTCAGATTTTCCGGGAATGTATGAGTATCCAAAATCCATCTGCAGTGATCACTCACTCAGTTCTTCTGAATGTTTGTGCTTACTCTAGATCTCATGGATTTTCCTAAAGCTGTGCAGGCCCGCCTCTCTGCTGGGTCTCAGATCAATGAATGGGGACATTCACTGCATGGCCTAACTGTCCTTGCCTGCTACAAATCACAGTAAGTGAATTGCTAGGAAAAGGACACCGCTGGGAAAGCAACGCTAATTGGGCTTGAGTAGTGAACAGCCATCGCCCCCCCATCCTTTCCCAGCGTCCCCAGCTGTGTCCATTAAAGCCAGCTTCTCATTTGCATGTACATAAAATGGAACACAGCTCAGAAAAACTGTGCCAGCATAGACATGGGACCACCAGCAAGAGCTTCCTGTGTGAGATTTACCCCCCAGCCTCTCCCTGACACCCCAGCACAGCATCTGGGGTTCAGATAGAGGGGCAGGGCTTAGTTTCATGAAGAATTTCAAGAGTTCTATACTTTATTTCATGAAGAATTTCAAGAGTTCTATACTTTCTTTCATGAAGAATTTCAAGAGTTCTATACTTTCTGTGGGATACAGCAATGCTTAGGGAGTCAGGTTCTGAGATGCAGATGCAGAGTTCCTGACTTAGGATGTCTTTAGTGAGGCTGAACAGTGTGTGTGTGTGTGTGTGTGTGTGCAGGTCCTAAGGCTTGAATTCAGGGCCTGGGTGCTGTCTCTGAGCTTTTTTGCTCAAGGCTAATACTCTACCACTTAAGCCACAAGCTCCATTTCTGGCTTTCTGGTAGTTAATTGGAGATAACAGTCACACAGACTTTCCTGCCCAGGCTGACTTTGAACTGTGATCCTCAGATCTCAGCCTCCTGAGTAGCTAGGATGACAGGCACAAGCCACTGGTGCCCAGAGGACAGTGACATTTTTTGTAAGTGTAACAAAGAGTTGTAAGTGTAATCAAAAGTTGTGCACATCCCAGGCAGGTTCACGCCTACGGCTCCACACAGGTGTGTACCGAAGGTTACTAGCACTTGACTACTTTGTGTGTGTGTACTGGCTTTGAACAGTAATCCTCAGATCTTAGTCTCTGAGCAGCTAAGATTACAGGTGCAAGGCACCAATGCCCAACTCGCTCGACCTCTGTAGTGTAGTCAGACCCCAGCATTAATGTATTAAGATACATGTTGTATTACTATAAAATGTTTGTTTCTTCTTTATAATTACTAGAATATGCTCTAGTAATTATATACGCTGTTTATTTCATGCATAAGATTTCACTATAGGACAGCAAAGATTTGTTTTTATTTATAACAAATCATTCTGGCCATGTGGCAGTGGCTCAGGTCTGTAATCCTAGCCACTCAGGAGAATGAGATTTGGGAACTGAGGCTTAAAACCAGTCCAGGCAGAGAAACCTAAGAGAGTTTTTATTAACCAATTAACCAGCAAAAAGCCAGAAATGGAAGTGTGCTCAAGTGGTAGAGCGCCAGCCAAGTAAGAGCTCAAGGCCCTGAGTTCACAGCCTCGTACTGGCACAAAATAAACAAACAAATAAATTTTTTAAAACTCTTTTTTTTTCCTTTGGTCATGGGGCTTGAACTCTGGGCCTAGGTGCTGTCCCTCAGCTCTTCAGCTCAAGGTGAGCACTCTACCACTTGAGCTACAGCGCCACTTCCAGCTTTTTCTGCTTATGTGGTGCTGAGGAATTGAACCCAGGGCTTCATGCATGCAAGGCAAGCACTCTACCACTGAGCCACCTTCCCAGCAAAACACTCATTCTTATAAGAAAATGTTTGACATAAAAGGGAGGTTATTAGGTATGATTGGAATTGAAAATAACTATTCAGACTGAATAATGACATATTCTAGAAATTGAGACCCAACAGAGCCAGCATGCTCCAAGTTACAAGGTGAACCAGCATCTCTGGACACAGACACCAAAGAATCCAGTTCTTGCTGGACAGCCTCCCTCCCCCAGGGCCGCGGGCCCGGCTTGTCTGGTTTTGGAGAGCTCCTTGTCCTCACTGAGCTCTTACCAAGGCCTGATCATTGAATAGCACACAGCCTTAAAAGAAATTGCAAAACCTTCGCTGGATTGTCAACTACAGAAGCTCAGGATCTTTGCCTTCCACATGTAGAAATTACAAAATAAATGGAGGTCTGTCGCCGGTTCTCTTTGAACACAAATTGCTGCTGTCCTTGTCTGTTTAAAGGTAGACTCAAGGCCTTCAAGGAAAATGGCAAGAAAAATAACTTCCTTGACTTGGGAAGGAAATAAGAGTTTGTAGATAGAGACCTAAAGCCTGAGATTTTAACATATTAGTACACCAACTTTGTTAATGACAATAATACAGGGACACAGGGTGAGTGGTAGTTAATTTGCCTATGCAGTGTCCCCACAACTGTTCAAGTGTGTGTGTGTGTGTGTGTGTGTGTGCTGGTACTGGAGCTTAATTAGCTTTTTCACTAAAAGCTAGCATTCTACCACTTGACCCACAACTCCACTTCCAGCTTTTTCATCTTAACTGGAGATAAGAGTCTCATGGATTTCTTTTCCTGCCCTGACTGGCTTCGAACTGGGATCCTCAGATCTCAACCTCCTGAGTAGCTAGGATGACAGGTGCAAGTCACTGGCACTCAGCTTTATAAGCATTTGTGTTGCTCATATGCTGGCATCTCTGCCACTTGCTATACTCTGGCCATGAAAATTATGTGATTCTTCTGTCTGTATGAACCTAAGGCTGAGGAACAATGACCCCATTGCATAATGATCCCAGAGAAGATTCACTCAGTCAGAAGAGCTTGAAGCCGGGAGGAGCCTGGCGAGTCAGAAGCACAGAAAGGAGAGTGGTGGGAGTGAGCACTGAACGTATGGAAAGCTTCTGACTTGTAAATAGCAACAGGGCTCTAGAAAGCAGTCATTTTCCCAACTGAAGACAAGGACATCTCAGCGAGGCAGGCCCTGCACTGTGCTTGCAACCCTGGGTAGGACAGAGCCAGCCCAGGAGGACTCCCAGTTCCCTGGGAGAAAACAAACACTGCCTGTCCTCTTTAGGAGACAATTCTGGAATTCTGCATATGATCACACCAAAGCTTCAAAGAAACAAAAGAGATACAATTATCAAGCAGACCCCAGGCACCCCCAAATGCGGCAAGGCATGCGGTGGCAGGGACACCTGTCTCATTGCCATCTGGCTGCTTGTGGGGCCAAGGGGGAAAGCCTCTTCAGAGAATTCATGTTTTCAGTAAGGTCTCCAGAAACTCATCACAGAGTGTCCTGTATAAGAAATTGAGATTGACTCTATAAAAACAGCCAATGTACCCAAGTGTGGGTGGCTTATGCCTGTAATCCTAGCTCTTCAAGAGGCTGAGAACTAAAGATCACAGTTTGAAGCCAGTATAGGTATGAAAGTACACAAGACTCCAATTAACCACCAAAATAGAAACTGGATCTAGGTCGCAAGTGGCAGAGCACTAGCCTTAAATGAAAAAGTTACAGGACAGTGCCTGGGTCCTCAATATCAACATGCATATGTGCACGAGCGCATGCACACATGTGCACCCCCTACCCACACACACAGTGAATGTTACCAGATAAGGATGCTCAGTCAGGAAAAAAAAAATTGATGCTGAAAGAAAATGGGGCAGGCTGGAAAGGTGGCTCAGTGGTAGAGTGCTTGCCTTGCAAGCATGATGCTGGGTTCGATTCCTCTGCATCACATAAACAGAAAAAGCTGGAAGTAGTGTTGTGGCTCAAGTGGTAGAACACTAGCCTTGAGCTGAAGAGCTGAGGAACAGCGCCCAGGCCCAGAGTTCAGGCCCCATGACCACAACCTCCCCTCCCCCCCCAAAAATGGAGCATAGGATGTGAAGGGTAAACAAAGGAGGAGGCTACAATGCTGGATAAGAAATGCACTCATTGTCTTGCCCATGTAATTGTAACCCCTCTGTACAGTATGTTCACCATAAAAAAATAAAAAAATGGAGCATAGGTGAGTGAGTTGTCAGGGGAGAGAAGAGATCAGGAGAGAAAAAGAGCTGAGGATGATACCCAGGCTGGAAAGGCTGAATCCTTCCACAGAAGTGGAATAAGCCAAAGGCAGGCTCTCCAGGAAGCAAGGGACCAAACATCTGGGGAACATCTATCTTTCTGTTAAGTCTTGGAGAAAGGAGATGGCTCCTGAAATCCTATAGATCTCCCAGTTAGAGGCAGAGGGAAAAGAAAATCTTTTTCTCCTTTGGGAGATAATACTCTAGTTTTCATGTTTCTTTTAAAAAATATTTTATATATTTAAGTGGTTGTACAAAAATAGGTCAATCCAACAAATCAGTTTCTAAGTATATACCTCAATCCATTTCACCTCTTCATGTTTCTTTTTTTTTTTTTTTCTTTTTGATCTGTCATGGGGCCTGAACTCTGGGCCTGGGTGCTGTCCCTCAGCTCCTCAGCTCAAGGCTAGCACTCTACCACTTAAGCCACAGCACCACTTCCAGCTTTTTTTCTGCTTATGTGGTGCTGAGGAATCCAACCCAGGGCCTCAAGCATGCAAGGCAAGAGCTCTACCACTGAGCCATCTTCCCAGTCCTAGTTAATGTTTATTGTTTCAGTGGAGGAGCAAAAAAATTTCAAGATTTGGAGGTGAGGAGTGGGGGGACTTAGCAGTCAGGAGAGGAGAGAAGTAGAAAGCAGAAGTCAGAAGTAAAGAGACATGAGACAAAATAAAGTAGACATGAAGAGAGAAGGTGGAGAAGAGAGTCCAAGAAAATGACTGTTGATTCCAGCTGCTGGTTTAGGACTCTTACATGGCTCAACTCTACTTCCTCCTCCACAGTTCCATGCTACCCCTGGATCCTAGCTACTCAGAGAGGCTAATCTGGAAGATGGAGGTTCAAAACCAGCCTAAGCAAAAAAAAAATCTGCAATGTTCTCTCTCCAACTAACCAGCAAAATACTAGACTGAAGGCGATGGCTCAAATGGTAGAGTGCCAGATGAGCCAGCAAGTTGAGCGAGCATGAAGTACTGACTGAGTTCAAACCCTCATAGCAGTAAAAAACAAAACAAAACAAAAGAACAAAATTTGTTCTTGCAAAACATCTATCCTACAGAAGGATCCTTAATAACGAGGCACAGTGTCACCCTAGAGACCAGGGGACACTTGGGTGCACAGAGTACTAATGCAACATATACAACTCTCTTCCAGATGACTTGAGATGAGACATGACTTGATTAAGTTGAAGGAAAAGTTAAGCAAGAACTCCCCGTTCTGGTGTTCTCTCTACAGATAATAAAAAATGGAATCAGCTTATTGTTCTGATACTCCTATTGGCCTGATCTGTGATAATTTGGTTGAACAACCATATAAAGGCCTATGACTACATCCCTGTAATCTCTATCAGGAGAAATGGTTCTTTGGGGGAAGTCACATGAAGGCCTGGTCTTCATTCAGTAGGGACAAAGGCAGGGCCCAGGACTCATAGTTGTACCAGGTCATTTCCACAGAATGATCAACACAGATTTACCCAGGACAGACTGTACAGAGCACTGAGCGAGCTGTTGGCACAGAGGAGTGAGAGAAGACATGGACATTGGAGTACCACTGGATACCAAGCCCTGGGAGTTCCTGCAGAGCCCTTGCCCTTGAAAAATGCTGTTAGAAGTGACGTCACGAGAGAAAAGAGGCCAAGTACAGTGAATGACACCCACCGATTCTCAGTAAGACCAGTCCCAGCTCAGTAAGGCAATTATATAGTAAGTCAGGATTCCTAAATCCCAGGCACATAAACACACTCAAGGCAATCCAAGTTTCCAGAAAGCTTCAGGAATAGAATTCAGAGGTTCACGGACATGGATCTGACATACATTCACGTGGAGACCCGAGTCACTTGGGAAGGGGGATGGGAAGATCCCACTGGCTAAGACTTAGATGCCATTGTGTTCTCTGTAGGATTTGTCATAGAGAACCTCAACCTACCCCAGCCCCCATCTGCTTGCCATGGGGGTCCCTTCAGCTCACTTTGATATTTCTGCCACATCTGTGGCTGAGCACCTAGAGAGAGGCAAAATACACCATCAAAAAGTATCACTTTAGCTGGGCACCAGTGACCCATGCCTGTAATCCCAGTGACTCAGGGGCCTGAGATCTGAGGATCCCTGTTGGATCCTCCTGCCAGCTTAGGCAGACAAATCTGAGAAACTTGTCAACAGTGAACCAGCAAAAAGCTGGAAGTAGAGGTGGGTCTAGCTTAAGTAGTAGAGTGGTCTGAGGCTCTGAGTTTGAGCCCTACCTAGTAATGGTACAAAAAAACAGCAACGACAAATACCATTTTACTTCCTTGACTTGTCCTAGATTGGCTTCACAAGCAAAGACGGCGAAGAGAAGTCAGGGGGATGGCTCTTATGCAAGCAAACAAGAAAAACCATCAAAGAAGAATAAAAGCAAGAGGCTATGAGACTGATTCTGATTTCACCAACAATGCTATGTATTAATTTCTTTGTCAGTGCCTGGAGAAAGTAGGTATTTGGGGATGATGAGGCTCAACTAATGGGTGAGTTCACACTCCACTATAAGGAGATGCAGTGGTCTCCAAAAGTGTGAGCTCTGGAGATCTATGCACCTGCTTCTCTCTTTGGTGGCTGTGGGGCGAGAGACAAATAGTTCTAGATCTCAGTTTACCTGTCTGCAAAGTGGGGCTGTCAATATTTACCTTGGGCTGTTGTGATAAGAATCAGGGGGGATACTGCACACAGATCAAAGCTTAGAACAAATCTGCCTAACTCAGCAGCTTTAAGTTTTGTAATTGCAGTCTCTACCTGGGGTGTATGTATGTGATCTAGCATCTAAGGCAAAACAGATGCCTCACATGGTGGCTGTGGGTGCCTTTCCTCATCTGAGAATCGTGATGCTTTTTTCTGTTTCGTTTATCTTCCCAGGCAGTACTGAGTTTGCACTCAGGGATTTAAGCCACCAAGAAGTATTCCCTATTCCAAATCCTCTCTGGGGAAGGTGTGGGCTAAGAGTTAGAGGACCTTGCTCACCAACCAAATACAGGACAACTCTGCACAGGCCTAGAAACTGGGGATTTCCTTTTTTTTTTTTTCTTGGTGGTACTGGGGTTTAAACTCTTACACTTGCTAGACTAGTGCTCTGCTATTTGAGCTACAATCTCAGTCCTTTTGCTTTTGGTTTACGTTTTCAGGTAGAGTTTTATGCTTTTTATGGGGGCCTGTCTTGGGACCAGGATCCTCTTACTACAGTTCTAGAATAGCTGGAATGACAGCCACTATACCCAACTTGTTGTTGTTGTTGTGTGGGTGGGTTTTTTTTTTTTTTTTGGATAGGGTCTCAAACATTTGCGTAACAGGGAGTACAGGCATGAACCATCTCGCCCTTCTAAACAGGACATTTCTAAGGGGTGCCTCTTCCTTACTGTTCTGAGGAGTGTGGTCACTGCTGCTCCCAAGAATGATGTCTAGACACTTCAACATCCGGGGGCTTCCTCAGAGTCATCGGTAAAAAAGGAGATTTTGCTGACTGAGCAACAGGTATATGTGTAGTGCATTTCCAAACAGTGACAAAGGATCAACGGCCTTCACTAACCACATAGGAAGTGGCCACACAGAGCCTGGGCAGGGCGGTTCTTCCTCTTCATTCAAAAGCAGACTTGGTCTGTTTCTCAATTCCTGTTTTTTGGGATTTTTCTTTATTGTTGTTACAAAAGGAGCCTTTGGTAGTCAGGGGAAGCTGATGGGTGTCTCTAGGCATAGTGTCTTTTTAAACAAATAAAATGAAAAGAGTTACCAAAGTGACCATATTAAAGCACAGTTTTTAAGCCAAACAATGAATGTATGATGCATTTTATTATTTTTTGGGGGGGTAGAGGACTGGGGCTTGAACTCAGGGGCTGTGTACTGTCCATGAGCTTTTTCACTCAAGGCTAGTGCTCTACCACTTGAACCACAGCTCTATTTCCAGCCCTTTTTTTTTGGTAGTTAACTGGAGATAAGAGTTTCACTTGACTTTCCTGCCAGGGCTGGCTTTGAACTGTGATCCTTATCCTTATATTTCAACCTCCTGAATAGCTAGGATTACAGATAGGAGCCACCAATACCCAGTTTCGTAATGCATTTTAAATCAGGAAGCAACACGTAACTTCCACTTATCTGAAGGTGATGGAGTCCTACCACATCTGTGAAGTACAGGAACACACCTGCGAGTTCCATGGATGGCAGAGCCACAGGCTTCCTACCATACTTCTGCTTTGCTCCTTGTGTTTCTTTTTTTGGTTTTTTGTTTTTTTTTGGTCAGTTGTGGGGCTTGAACTCTGGGCTTGGGTGCTGTCCCTACACTCTTCAGCTCAAGGCAAGCGCTCTACCACATTAGCCACACTGCCACTTCCAGTTTTCTAGTGGTGGTTTTTATTAGAGATAAGAGTCTCATGGACTTTCCTGCCCAGGCTGGCTTTGAACCGTGATCCTCAGATCTCAGCCTCCTGAGTAGCTAGGATTATAGGGGTGAGCCACCGGCGCCCGGCTCCCTGTGTTTCTTATTGAAGGAAATGCTGCCAGTTCATCAGAATCCATTCTGAGGTTAACAAACCTCAACATGAAATTCTTTTCCCATCTCAATTGACAGGTGCCTTCAATTCTATTCCTAGACCCAGGCTGGCAACTCCTGCAGTTAAGTTGAGCGTGGGAACGTGATGCATTCCCACTGCATCCAACTGAACTTTATGTTTGACCTGGGGCAGGTGCTGGGCATGGCTCTAAGAAGATAAGAAAAGAACCTGCCAATGTAGACCACCCAGACCCCTTCTGATGGTTTTATTATATAAGCTATTGTTTCTCTCAAACAATAGCTTGTAAAAATATTCATCTGTGGAGACAAATACACATGCATCAATGGCAAAAATGAACCCAGAACCAGGGCCATCTTCACTTGTAAAGATCTTAGAGCTAACTACCCCATCGCATGGTTGCACAAAGTTTGATTCAAAGGTCCACTAGCTCTCTAGCTGCATGATCTTGGCTGAGTTCAGTTTACCACTATACTTCAGTTTTCTCACAGTTCTGGGGAAAATAATCATCCTGCATCATAGGATGAGAGATTATGCATGCAGAATGCTTAGCATAGGACCAAGGAAGAGGAAGAAGACAGTACATGTCAGGTGTGTGAGAATAAGATTCTTGCTAATAGAGTAAAAAAAAAAAAAGTGTGTGTGTGTGTGTGTGTGTGTGTGTGTGTGCACGCATGTGCGTGTGCCAGCTGGCACTCTACCACTTGAGCCATTGAGCCATGCCTCCCATGCACTTCCAGCTTTCAGATTAGAGATAAGATTCTCACAAACTTGTCTGTCCAGGCTGGCTTTGAACCACAATTCTCAGATCTCAGGTTCCTGATTAGCTAGGATTATAACATGAGCCACTGGTGCCCGGCAATAAAAGAATATTAAGTTTACATAGTTTCAAAAATTTGTATGATCCAACCTTGCTTGTGTACCTGTAACCCCTCTGTATAGTATCTTTACAATAAAAATATAAATAAATAAATACATTTAATCCTAAAAAATTTGTACGATCTATACTTAGTGTACTTTAAATTAAAATATGTGCTTTAGAGAGCTGTTGTACCACAAGTAATCAGAAACAACCCACATGTCCTATAATCAGAAGAACAGGCAGGTTAATGAATAACTGTACTATGAAAGGAAGGGAAAAGAATTATCGAAAAATACTCCTCAATGCATCCTATAGGTCTACAGTGATTTCTTCATACCAAACCAAGACAAAGACATGAGATGCAAAGAAAAACAAACAGGTGAATATCTTTTTTGCATACAGATGCAAAGATCCCTTACTTAAGTGTTAGGCACTAGATATGAAGTGTTCGCTGATAGGCTGGCCTGTGCAAAGCTTGGTCTCTAGCTGTTGGATCTAATTTAGTATATGACTCCATCATTTGATGGTATTGGAGGTGGTGGGGCCTAGTTGATGGAAGTTGGTCACCTGTGCATGTTATGGAATGCAGGATATTTTGCCTCATCTTAGGACCAAGGAAATGGATCCATCTGACCATGGATGAGAACTTCTGGAAACCAGGAGCCCAAAACAACTCCTTTCTTCTTTAAGTAGTTTTTTTTCTCAGGTAATTTTTTCACGGTGACAAAAAAAATAAAGGTGAACACAAAAGTATTAGCAAACTGTATATAAAAAGAATTATACACTGTGCCCTAATCGTGTTTATTCTAGGAATCTAAGTGTGATTTAATATCTAAAGATCATTAGATGCAATATCAAAAGCATATGGAAGAAAGCACCAGATCATACGAATGGATGCACAAAAGGAATCCAGGTGAATACTAGTGTCTGTGTGATTTAAAACCCTCAACAAACTAGGAACAGAATTCTGGAATTCTCCCTACCTAGAAAGTCAAGCTGTAAAACTAGTACCAATGGTGAAAGGCAGAAACGTCCCCTCAGATCAGGAATGAGGTAAGATGTTCGTTTACACCACTTCTACTCAACATGGTACTGAAGAGTCTCCCCAGGCATGAAAAGAATATATCACCTTTATAGGAAAGATTAAAACTATTTCCACTTATAAAAGACATTCTTCTCTACATAGGAAATCATTAAACATGATTAGGTAACCTATGAGAACATGATTAAAACTAATATGGCACAGGGTGAACTAATACACCATAGCAGACCACATGGTATAAAATCAACATACAAGAATCAATTCTGTTTCTACACACTTGCAATAAATAATCCAGAGTAAAATTAATCAAAAACATTTGTAATAATATTAAGAATAAAGTACTTGCCAAGAAATAAACAAAAAAGTATAAAACTTAATATTCTGAAAACTATTTTATTAAAACACACACACATACACACACAAAACCTAAAGGGCCACGAGCCAGTAGCTCACACCTATAATCCTAGCTATTTAGGAGGCTAAGATGTAAAGACGGCAGTTCAAGAAAGTCTATGATACTCTTATTGCCAGTAACCATCCAAAAGGCCAGAAGTGGAGCTGTGGTTCATGTGGCAGAGCACTAGCCTGGAGCAAAAAAGCTTAGGGACAGTGCCCAGACCCTGAGTTCAAGTCCCTGGACTGGTGCACACATGCATGCTCACACCCATACACCCTAAAGGATCCAAATAAATGGAAAGATCTCTCATGTTCATGGGTTGGAATACTTAATGTAGTCAGAGGTAATATTTACAAATTAGTCTACAGATTAATATTAGAACATAACAAGATCATCTTAAAATTCACCTGGAGGATTAAGGAGCTCAGAGTAGTCAAGACAGCTGAAAAGGAAGATCAACAGGGAAAGCTCACCTCCCCCCCCCCCCCCCGCCCATTCCACAACTAACCACACAGCTACCATGTCCTGCACAGACAGACCTACAGATGAAAGAGTCCAGAGTCCAGAAATCAGCCCTCACATTGATGCTCAATTAATTACTGACAAGAACACCAAAACAATCCAGTGGGAGGAAGAATAGTCTCGTGTGTGTGTGTGTGTGTGTGTGTGTGTGTGTGTGTGTGTGTGTGTGTGTGTGTGTGTGCGTGCGTGCGTGCATGCGCGTGCACTGTACTGGTTCTTGAACTCAAGGACTCCTGTTCCAGCTTGGCTTTTCCGCTTATGGCTGGCACCCTATCACTTAAATGGGTGCCTGGCTCCACCCTTCTTCTCTTCCCCTGAGCTACCCAGAATTCTTTATTAGTTTCAACAGCCGCCTCACCAACACAGCCCTTTCCACCCACACTGCATGGGGACAGGGATGGCTCCTGACCCATCTCCTGTTAAGTCTGTCAGGTGAGCCTGATCCACAGGGCCTGCAGAACTTTCTCCTGGGCTCTGGGAAGACGGGGCCTTCATCAGAATTCCTGTGTAATGTTACTGCCGCACCTGATAGCAGGAATAGAGACTTCATTTTCTTTCTTTCTGTTTCTCTCTCTCTCTCTCTTGTTCTTTCTTTCTTTCTTTCCTTCTCTCCTTCCTTCCATCTTTCTCTTTTGATCAACTTTCTTTAATAAATGTCACATTTTCACTTAAAAAATAAGAATTTCCAAATTTTTTGAGTGAAAATCCATAATCTAACAGTTGCAATTAATTGCATTTATAAATATTTCATTCTATTCAATATTCTGATTGAAAAACACCGTACTTTACATCACAGATGAAATAAGCCAATGTTATAATGGCAAGGTTGATTTCATTATCACAGTATTCTGCTGTACTGAAGCTGTTGGATTAGGTGGGTCTTTGTTGGAATATAAGGGTGCCAATGTTGAGGGGATGACACCGATCAAGACGCACTGTGCACATAAACTGCAAAAGAATGAAATACACAACCTAAAAATGAAGAAAAGTGAGGGAAGGGGTAGGAGGGTTGGGTGAGAATGTTGAAAGAGGTGATAATGACCAAAGCAGTCCTTTTATAAACTGCTCTGTTCAATGGCAACTCCTTTGCATAACTACTTAAAGATAAATAAGACTTTTTTTTTTTAAAATAGAGAGACTTTCCTAGCTACCAGGGAGGCTGCAATCTGAGTATCAAGGTTCAAAGCCAGCCTGGGCAGGAAAATCTCTGAGACTCTTATCTCCAATTAACCACCAGAAAACAGGAAGTGGCGCTGTGGCTCTAGTGGTAGAGCACTAGCCTTGAGCTGAAGAGCTGAGGGCCAGCGCCCAGGCCCGGAGTTCCAGCCCCATGACCGACAGAAGAAAAAAAATATAGACTTCATTTTCTAGTCACACTGGAAGCTGGCTATGACCCTGGGACAAAGCACTGGCCAATCACGTGTAAGGGGAAGGACCAGGAATTGTGGGAAGCCCTTGTGGGCACCACCTGTACGCATCTAAACCTCTTATCCAGATGCTGTAGGAGTCCACTGCCCAGCTTTGCAGGCTCTGCTACTCCAGCTGAGTGGAGACAGCCAAGAGCTCTGGTCACTTAGGCCCCTCCCCGCAGACACAGCCATCACCCAGCCACAGGTGGTGAGTGATTCTTGTGGGAGCCCAGCTCTCTTGCCTCTGAACTCAGAACTGCTTGCTAACCTGGTGCCCTGCCACTCACCAGGCATCCAACCCTGTGTCTTTCACGGTGCTCTGTAGGAGGAGGGTGCGCTCCCTGCCACATGCTGTCACTGCGGTCACAGACACACAAACCACCTGTCTAGCTTTCCTTCCATGGAGACAGAGTCTTGTGGACTTTTCTGCCCCAGCTAACCTGGCACCATGCTGGAGATGACAGGTATGTGCCACTCTACCCAGCTATTGCTGGAGAAGGGCATCTCTTGAACTTCTTAGCCAGGAATAGCCTTGACTCACAATCCTCCCATCCTCAGCCTCCCAAATCGCTAGGATTACAGCTACTACTAGTTTCATAAATTGTACTGTACACACAACACGTTACCTCCAGATCCAACTCTGAGGACAGCTAAACTATTAACATTAACAGAAACACATGAAAGTCTTGAAAAGTATATCGGAAATAGTGTAAAAGACAAAAAAAATAGTATGGATCTAGGGAGGACTACATCATATGTGGCCATGACAATCGGAAGAGTTAAGAGAATACAACTGTCCCCGTTCTCTCTCAGAAATAAGTGAGTGCGCAACGACACAGGGAATATGTGAGATTCGTCCTTGGAGGGTCCTACAGGAATAGAAACTTCAGCGAGTTTTGTGACATCAAAAGTTCCCTCTCTGAAGGATGGTGGATCCTGGTCCTACAGGAAGAGAAACTGCAGCAAATTGTGACATCAAATTGCTCCTGCCAGTTCAGCAGAAGTGAGCAGGACTTCCTGTTTTTTTTTTTTTTTTTCATGCCTCCACAGAGCAAAGCCCAGAGGTCTCAGGGCCAAGGCTTAGCTGAAGACGCAGTCACCTGCCTGGCCAGCCCAGTATTGTCTTAGAGTGAGAAAGTGAACACCTTTCCAGAGCATAGTTCTCCCACTGTCTTGCACCCCATTTCCATCTATGGTCTGACCCTTGGGCTCACTGACCCAGGGATTTCCCTTCCAAGGAAGGGATGGAGAGGAGACATGCTGGCAGCCAGTTTTGATCACATGTTGGGACCAACCAACCCTGAGCACTTAATGAGACTTCTAAAGATGGCTGTCTGTCCACGGGAAGATGGGGGTGTAAAGCACAGCATTTGGAGAGCGTGGTAAAACGCTTGGCAATTCAGGTAAAGTAAGTGCAGGAGGCAGAGGCTGGAGGAATGGGGAAGGGCTTTCCCATGGCGTTCTGCACCCCCCTCCTCATGCCCAAAATTATTAAAGTCATGAATAACCTAGTGGCCTCCATCCCATCCCCCGTTCTCTCCTTTCCTTCCTTCCAAGGGGAAAAGCGGTTACAGGGCCGCTCCCAGGATCGCCACTACAGGGAGAATCTGCTACCAACCAGAGAATAGTGGGACAGCACTGGAGCACCCTGTCAGTCTTGAGAATGGGGGTGGGGAGAGGGATGGGACCACAGAGAACAGAATGCCAGCGCACTGAGGACCAGGGAGATCTTGAGGAGTGTTTAGGGAGGGAAGGTGCCTGCCAGACCTCATCTGAGATAAGAGAGACATGGCAAAGAAGAAGCGGCAGCTTCCTTATGAACTAGAGACTTTTTAAGGTGCTTTGGAAATGCAAACACATAGAATTTATGTATTTGTAAGTCATGTGGGCAATAGATCATGCTTCTTTGAAAGGAGAACTATTTTAGACAGGATATCAAGAATTACCTGGGTTACATTCAGACCAGTCTTCTCTCCCTCACAGAGAATAGCATGGCAGAGACAAGATCAAAAGATGAAGTTCAGGATTTAAAAAAGGAAATCAGGTGAGGCATGGTGATGGATGTATGTAATCCCAGCTACTTGGTTTTTTTGTTTGCTCGGTTGGTTTTGGTTTTTGTCTTGTTGGTCATGGGGCCTGAACTCTGGGCCTGGGCGCTGTCCCTCAGCTCTTCAGTTCAAGGCTAGCCTCTACCACTTGAGCCACAGCACCACTTCCAGCTTTTTCTGCTTATGTGGTGCTGAGGAATCGAACCCGGGGCTTCATGCATGCAAGGCAAAACACTCTACCACTGAGCCACCTTCCCAGCCCAATCCCAGCTATTTGTGAGATAGAGATGAGACTGCTGTTTGAGGCTAGCCTGTAATTTCAACTATACAGAGGATCACAACGTGAGACAAGTCCTGGGCAACGCACTCTAAGACTTTATCTAAGAAATAATGAATGCGAAAAGGGCTGGGAGTTTAGCAAGCTTGAGGCTCTGAGTTCAAATGGCAACATTATCAATCAACAAACAGATCTGAAAAATAAGAGGCCATTCTATTTTATAATATAACCAAGAATTTCTGATGCGACAGGCTCAGATGAGCTCCTGCAAGAAGCAGGGTTGCTGGATGACAGAGGTGAGAACCACGAGCTATGCAACACAGTTCAAATGCCAAGCTACTGGAATTTTCCAAGTGGCAAACCCAAGCTTCTCTGAATGGATACAATGAGCCTTCCTCCTGAAGTTATTCTGGCCATGCTCACCCTAATAAACAAGGTATTTATGCCTTCTGCACCTCAGTTTCCTTTTGTTGCAAGATGGAATTGATCTCAACTTTCCTGCTTACCTGATTAAGGTCTGTTCTGTGTTTTGGTACCAGTTTATAATTTGATATACTCTATGGTTCTCAATATTTTATTGTTTGGATTGCCTATAATTTGATTTCAAAAGCTTTTTCCCTGGTCTTGACCTCAAGTGTGTGTGTGTGTGTGTGTGCATGTGTGCACATGCGTGTACATGCACACACGTGCACATGCACTGGTTCTGGATCTTGAATCAGAGCCTCAGGCTCTTGCTTGCTCATGGCTGGTGTTCTTCCACTTGACCACATCTTCACTTTCAGCTTTTTGCTGGTTAATCGAAGAGTCTCAGACTTGTCTGCTTGGGCTAGCTTCTAACCTCAATCCTCAGATCTCAGCCTCCTGAGATTACAAGCGTGAACCACCAGTGCCTTGCCTTTAAGATAATTCTTGTTTCCAGTGATTACCTGCTCCCCCCTCTAAAAAATCACCAACATCCCCATATTATATTTTAATTTTTAAAATTTTATTTAATCTTTCTTATTGTGAAGTTATATATCACTTTTAACTATTCATGATGGACAGTTGGATAGCATTTGATATATTCACAATGTTGTGTTTGCCTTAGCAGTTCTACCAAAATTAAGTTAGCCACTTTTAGGCGAAAATAGTAGCTACGCTCTTTACCTGTAAATTCTCCCACAGCTTATACCGAAGCTCTACCCACACAACAGTGACATTCTTTCTGCCTTCCCTCAGTCCCTGCCTCCTCTCTGCTTCCCCAGGTTTTTCTAGAACCACACAATATTTGGCCTTGTTGTGTCTGGCTTATTTCACCAAATAAAATTGTTTTCGAGGTCCATCTGCACTGTACTAACAAATCTCACTCCTTTTGGCTAAGAAGGGACTCATTGTTTGTAGACACCACGTGGTGATTTTCAAGCCTCTGTGGGTGGACCTGGGGGAGGGGCTTCCTCCTGGGGGTGGGGCTTCCCTCGGGCTGTGGATCATAATAGTGATTGGGAACATGGGTGTCCAAATATCTGTACAAGTCCCTAATCAAAACCAGCAAACGCTGTTCCTACAACAGCAACGGGTGAGATCGTTTAGAAGATGTTTAAAATGCAAAAGCGTATGATGTCTTCACAGGTGATGCATGGTTTGTCCTTTGTAATAGGAATTCCCTTACAGGAGCTCATTGTCCTGGAAGAGGAAGTGGGCTTCAGGGAGGCTGAGGGCAGGAGGCAGACCTCATGAGGCTGAGCGGCTGGTGTGACTGCCTGATGCCAGGATGGGCACTGTGTAGGGTTAAGCAACATGCCCAAGATACAGAGACAGAACCCCACACTTCAGACGCTGTCCAGGTCTCATTATGCTTCACCTGCTTTGTGAACACATTTGCATCCCCAAGCCCTGTGTCTGTCCTACCCTCTGCCTGTTTTTCTGTGCCCCCTCTCTCCTCCCCCATCCACTGCTGTCCAGCAGCCCCTGCATAGACTCTGCTCCTTCATGCTTCCACGCCCATGGGGGAGCTTCAAAGGGTGGCTTGCAATGGTAGTGGGGAGATTTGACACCCCTATCTCCCATCAAAACCATTCCCCAAATCATCCCATTTACAGAAGAAAAAAAATCCTCTACTAGCTATGCAAATGCAGCAGACCAAGGTTAAATTCCAAATGACCCCAAGCTTCCCTGTGTGGAAATTCTGGAACTGGCTTCTGAGGTATAGGAGAAGAGATGGGCGGACCAGTGCTCAGGGTCGGGCAGAGAATGTGAGCTGGGGGAAGGAAGAGGGTGATGGTTCTCTTCTGTCACCCGCAGGGCCCTGTGGTGCCAGCCCAGGGCACCCAGCTACTGCTGTGTGATCGCAGCAGGTAGACAGAGACACCAAGATGAGACCGGAGTTGTGAGCAAGGCCACTGAACAGGAGGCCCTGCAACATAGCGGTGTCCCTAAGCATCGTGGTTCCCGCTCAGCAGCTGAAGCCCTGGCTTGGTCCCGGTTGCTCGCTGGCCTATGTTTGGAAGGAAGCCTTTCATGCCCGCTCTTACCCCTGGATATACCTCCCTAGCATAGAGTCTGGGGAGGTTTGCCTTGCCACCAAGGCCTTGCTGATGCGTCCTGGCTGAGGGGCTCAGACCCACCCTAGGCCGTTGTCACCAGCGGCCTTTTTGCTGTGCCACACTCGTCTCTCTCTGTCTGGCCTTTCCAAGCCCCTTGCCCACGCTGCCCTCTTTGCTCAGCGTCTCCCCCGCACTCTCCCATTGCTGGACGGCGCGTCAAGGATGAACATCCTTCTGAGGGTGCACAGAGGCAGAACTGACAATGGCCCTGTCACACCCTGGGTCCCAGCTGTCCCCAGGGAGGTACACGCTGCTGATCTGCGCCCGACACCCCCTTAGCCAGCAGAGATCAGCCCGCGCATCCCAGCATGCAAGAGGTGTGTGTTTCACCCCCTCCACCCCCGAACACAAACGAGACTGAGTTCTAACGGGTTCGCCCCCCCCCCCAGGTCACTTCACTCAACTTCTTCCCTGGTTCTTCCCTGCTGGGCAGCGCGTTCCATCCTTCCATTCACACTTTCGCCTCCTTAACACGTGCAATCGTGCAACGGGATGGGACTTTCTCTAGGAGAGTGTGACATTACCGCCCGTGGTGATTGTGATTGTGTGTGTGTGTGTGTGATCTCAGCTCAACCAACGTCCACCGCTTCCTGTCCCCCCCCCACTTGCAAGGTCAGTCCTTCATCAGATGGAAACGTCCACAGCAAAACTTCTCCAACTTAAGGAGCATTCACATCTCTTGGGGTGGGGGTGGGGGGAGGCTCACCCCCCTTGCTTGCCCCCCCCCTCCGCCCCAGTCCTGGCTCCGGGGAGGGGAGCTGAGATTGCGGTTTCTTCTCCTCCCGAGCGCGCGCAGGGGATGGCTGCCCTCGCTGCCCGCCCGCGTTCCCAGCGCACCGCCCGGCACCACCTGTGGAGCAGGCAGCGGCCGGCTCCCCGCAGAGGCTGCGGGAGAGGTGTGTGCGTGTGGAGGGGTGTCGGTCTCGCCCCCGGGCAGGTGGGGCGCCGCCGGGGTCCCTTACCTATGGTGGACACGACGGTGCCCACGAAGTAGAAGGCGCCGGTGAAGTCCCAGCGCGGACGCACGCTGTCCACGCGCACGCCCGCGCGGGCGGCTTCCTCGTAGTGGCGGAGGAAGCCGCGCAGCTCGTCGCGGCTCAGGTTGTGGCCGCGGCTGAAGTTGGCCAGGCGCTCCTCCCAGCGCTGCTTGGCCTGGCGCTCGTGCGCCAGCTCCAGCGCCGAGAACACGGCGGCGCCGCCCAGCAGGTAGAGCAGGATGAGCGCGGCCAGCAGCGCGAAGCGCGCGTTGTCCTCGTTCAGGTGCCCGGGGCCGCAGCTGCAGCCCCGGCCGGCCATGGCCGCGGTCCTCCCGGGGCTGGATGGGGAGGGGGGAGCACTGGCCCCCCCCTTGGGGGAGAGGGTGCGGGGTGCTGCTCACCCCGCACCGGGACGCCCCGCCGCCGGCGCGCCCATGGCCGCCAGGCGTCCCCCCCGCACCCGCGCCGCTTCGGTGGGGCCTTCGCCGCCGGCGTGCGCCCCGGCTCCCCGCTTTCGAATCCGCTCCGTGGCCGCCGTCCCCGCCTCCCCCGCCCCCCGCGCTCCTCCGGAACGTTCTCCGGAGATCCGAGCGCCCCGCCGCCCCGCGCGCCTCTGCCGGGCACGAGGCTGCGGGCGCCCGGCGTGCACCCCGCCTCCCCGCCGGCCCCGGCCCGGGAAGGGGGCGTGGCGCGTCCTCACGGCCAACTCGGGCGGACTCGAACTCGGCCCGGAGCGTACGCTGCGGATGGCGGGGTACCGGCGGGTAAGCGGAGCCTCGGGGTGAGGTGGCGGCGGCCGGCGCTTCCCCAGGTGTTGGTTGGAAGGCTCGGACGGGGCGGGGAGACGCTGCGCGGGATCGGGGTGGGGGGTGCGCGGTGCTGAGTCCTTGCGGCCGGGCGGAACCGGACTCGGGCCTCCGGAACGACTCACAGCGGGCGGCCGGGGTTGGGGGGACGGGAGGGGCAGAGTGGGGGGAGCTGGCACAGGTCCGGCACGGTGCCGGGCGGCGTCTGCGGACTCGGATCTTCCGCTTGGCTCCGGCCCGGCGCGGCGTCCAGCAGGCGAAGCGGCTGGAGACTGAAAACCAGAAAGGGAGGCTGCATCATGGGAGCGAAGGAAGGCCGGAGCCTCTCATCCTCCCCCTGAGCGGCCTCCTCCCCCGGGGCAGCCTTCCTCCCCACCCTCGACAGCCTCACCTTCCCGCAGCTCTCCCGGCTGCCCGGGCCACCACGCCCTGGTCCCCTGGGCGCCACACTGGACGTCTTCTCCCTGCCCCCTCCCCACGTGTTTGGCTTTACCAGTCCGGCTCCCCGGAGAGCGGCCCGGAGGACCGGGAGTTCCACCTGGGCCACCCCCTGGCTTGGCTGCCCCTGGCCCCTCAGTTCTCGCCCACGGTGCCCTGCAGACCAGCAGCCAGGCTCTCCGGCGATCCGCCGGGCGCCCTGCCCGGTCTCAGCCCCTGGGCGGCCCTGGGGGCCCAGTCCCTGGGCGTCCTGCGGTGCCCACGCGCTTGGCTTCCCTGCCCCGCGCGCTCAGACGCAACAGGTGGAGCCCCGCAGCTGCCGGCGGCCGAGCCCTCCCCACCGCCCCCCCCCCCGGGCCTCGGGGACCGTCCTCGCCACCTTTCCTCTCCCAACACGGGTCCCCGCCCGCAGGTCCTCCCCCCCCCCAGTACGCAGACCCCCGAAGAGCGGAGGAGGTGCCCATCTGGACGGTAGGGCTCCCTGGAGGACAGGAGAGGGCGCTCCGTGCTCTTCACACATACATCTGCCCCCGTCCCCAGTCCCACGTGGCCCCTCCAGTCACCCGCCAAGGGCACGTGGGAGACAACACCGACGCGCAAAGGAATGGCTATGTGAGCATCTGGGAGATGAGATTCTCCCCACGAGCCCATCCACCCAAGACCCTCATTAGGAACAGATAGCCTGCTGTAGTAAAGGCAAATGCTCCCCTGTGGCGAGGTCCCCCTTCTACCCAGCCTTTTGGGGGTATGAATCCTCCCAGAGTAAATACTGCAATTACCTTCATTCATTCGGCATTTGATTATGGAAAACTGGCAACAGACCAATAAAGTATGTTCACAGTGCCACCCACAACTCCCCCTCCCCCCTCCCCAGTCTACAGTGAACACTGTATGATGTTTATTACGTATCTTGTTCCTCTTTCCACCATCCACCCTAGATAGAAACCAGGAATGTTAGAACTTTTTGGTTACACATCGGAATGCTCATTTTAATTTTTTTTTGTTATTATAAAGATGGTGTACAGAGGGGTACATAAGACAGGTAATGAGTACATTTCTTTTTGCACAATGTCATCCCTTCCCTCGCTCTCTCCCAGTTTTTCCCTCCCATCCCACCCACAAGTTGTATAGTTCATATGCCACATAGCATGTAGTGAGTACCACTGCTGCATTTGTTCACCCTTTGTCCCTCCATTTCTGTGCCTCCCCGAAGCCTCCCAAAGACAGATAAAGGAACAAACAAGACAAAAAGAGAACAAAACCAGTAACAAGCAGAAAACCTCTTATTTCCATTTCCTGGAGTTCATTTGGATACGTATTATTTTGTATGATCAGATGCACATAGCTATTGAGCCTTTGTCTCTCCTAACACAGTGCAGCATTCCTGTACTGTTGGTGAATGGGCTTCTGACCTGGTAGTGAACTGCACCGTCAGAGAATGTATGTAAGTATGTATTTATTTCTGTTAGAAATTTCCTGACATTTGTTTCAAAATAGTGTACTAACCTCTGGGTGCTAACCTCCTGATGCTCAAAATCCTTCAAACTCTCGGCAGTATCCATCATTTTAGTTTTAAATGTACTTTATCCTGGTGGATATCTAGTGCTATCTCATTGTGCTTTTATGTTTACATCTCACTGATGTTTCATATTTTGGTTGGCCATTTTTCATCTTTCTTTATAAACTTTATGTTGAAATATTTTATCCATTAAAAAATTGGTCTGTTATTGAGTTATTGGGATTATTTACATGTCTACGAGTTCCTTCTCAGATACATGCAGTGCAATTCTACTTTTGGCTTGCCTGTTTAGTTTCCTAGCAGTTTTCTGCCCCTCCCTCCTTCTCTTTCTTTCTTTCCCTCTTTTGTCAGTCATGGGGCTTGAACTCAGGACCTTGGTGCTGTCCCTGAGCTCTTTTGCTCAAGGCTTGTGCCCTAACACTTTGAGCCACAGTGCCACTTTTGCTTTTCTGGTGGTTAATTGGGGATTAGAGCCTCAAGGACTTTCCTGCCCAGGCTGGATCCTCAAATCTCAGCCTCCTGAGTAGCTAGGATTACCAACGGCACCTGATCCTAAGTCTGCTTTCTGACATGAGTTTTTCACTATGGCAAAGGCCCTGTCAGTCTTTCATATTTAGTGTTCTTCATATATTAAGCTATTTATTGTGTGTTTTAAAATTTGTTTCTATATGGTGTGAGATCAGAGTTAAGGTTCCCATTGATTGAGGAGAAAACTATGAATGAATTTATTTCTGGCATCTGCACAGGGTTCATTAAGCCAATCTCACAGTATTTAGATCGCTTAAAATTAGGGTAGATCAAGTTTGAGGCCAGGCCAGACAAAAAGTTAGGCCCTCATCTCAATTAATAAGCCATGTATAATCCAACACACATAGGAGACAGAGGTAGGTGGATAAGAAAACCCTGAGTACCCAGAATTACATGCCAGCTCTCATGAAAATATTGATAAAATATGATTGAATGAAAAATTAGTGGTCTCTAAATTATAGTAAACTCAATCAAACCATGTCAGCTCACAATAGCCTAAAGAACCTATGAATAAACAGCCAGCCAAGGCAAACAGCAGCAGCATCCGGGTCCTTGGGGTCAGAAAGAATGTGTGCTGACTTAGCCAGAACAGACCCAGCACTGCAGACCAGACACAACTCTTGTTTATGATCTGGAAACATGTTTTTCCCTCTCATAAGCTGAAGACTATGGGCCTCACAGTATGACGATGATTTATGAACATATGATCAAATTGGCCTGTAATAAATGCTTTAGGGGTGCAATCTTTCTCTTGCCTTTCTTCTCTAAACTTGTCTTTATTTGTGCATTAAAGAAGAAAGATTGAACAGGGTAGAGGTGGCTCACCCTATAATCCTAGCTACTTAGGAGGTTGAGATCTAAGGATTGCAGTTCAAAGCCAGCCTGGGCAGGAAAGTCCATGAGACTCTTATCTCCAATTAACCACCAGAAAACTGGAAGTGGTGCTGTGGCTCAAGTGGTAGAGCACTCTCTTTGAGCTGAAGAGCTGAGGGACAGTGCCCAGACCTCAAATTTAAGCCCTAAATTCAAGCCCCAATACTAAGAACAACAATAAAAAGGGAGATTGATCCAGGTGCCTTCTGCTTAATAAATTGCCTTGGGGCTCTTTGAAAACCTTGTTACAAAGGAACAAGACACAGTGAATGGAGACATTTGGCTACATGAACCACCCATGTGGGTCAAGCTCATTCACTGGAGCTTCTCATAGAACTAAAGGTCAACATGCAGAAACTAATTAAGACTCTGCTTTGAGATGGAATTGATTGTACTGAGATTTGTAAAGCTTTGGATCCATCTGCTCACCCCTCATTTTATGAAGTGTCTGCTTTTACAGTGCCCCAGTCTTCCTCATCTCTAGCATCTTCCCAACACTTAGCCTTGTTTCTCTCTGCCCTGGACTTAAGTCCTGGTGGGTCAGTCTGGGAACTTAACAAAACATTCTATCATGCAATTCTTTGCTCTCCTCTACATTTAGCTCAAAAGGAGTGTGGCAGTGAGGTTTGATCTGAATAATTCAGCAATTCAGTCTTGCAGACAAATGTGATGTTTGGTGATTTTTTACATACCGTTCCTTAGTTGTCATGCTGACCAGGATTCACCATGATAATGGAGGAACACACAGATTTCAGTCCACCAAATCTGCTTCTTGGCTGGAGTCAGGAATATCTGTTTGCTGCCCAGATGTGGAACATAGCCCTGGATCTACACTCCCTAGGTTCAAATCCCACCTCTGCCCTTGCCAGCAGGGTGATTTTTGGACAAATAAATCTGACTAGGTTTCCTCCCCACCCCCGTCAACTTGTGAATGGGGATGGATCACAGTATCCTGATTGGCTGAACATAACCAACAGAACAGGTCTTGGCAGGTAATGTCCTGTAGTCTTCTTATTACAAGCACTGGTTTCCTAAAACATGACTTACGTGTTGATGGGAATATAGTAAGAAATGGCAGTTTGTAGTTCTTATGCCATGAATAGTTGCTTGAAATAACCAGCCTATTAAAACCTGGAGAATTTCTAAAGGTTTTATCATCCTAGGATCTGACCTATGCACAACATGTAGTTAGCACATAATTGATCGAATTTTAGATTTACCCCTACACTTAGAATCAAGCTAGTTTTATTCCTGCCAACCATTGTGTTCCTGTGCTGACTTTTGCTGCACTTTGTCATGTACGATTAATATCATTAATCCATCAATATAATTGCTGCATTTTAGGAATGTAAATAAAGAACGCCTACTTCATTTTGAGGCACTCTTAAAATGCAAAGTTCTCTTTCGTGAACTTAAAGAAGGGGTTACAGTTGCAATTCTTTCATAACCAGAACAAAAAGGCCTCAAGATTTGTTACATCTAGGTCATTCAAACAGTCCTACAACTGGTCAAGTTTCAATATGAGTTTCCTGAGAAAAATCAACTTTTAATTTCACATGGGAAAAAAAGACATCAGTCAAATCCAATTTTTTTTTTCAGTCCTGGGGTTTGAACTTAGGACCTCATGCTTGGTAAAGTAGGTACTCTACCAACTTGAGCCACATTTACAGCCCTTCAAGGTTCTTATTTTAAACATACCAAGTTTGATGCATAAACTGGTAGTCACATAACATTAATAATTTCTATAAAAGGAAAAACATCTAACTTATACCAAAGTTCCCCGGAAAAGGGAGCGGGGTCTGTGTGGTGTGGCCTGGTGCAGGAGAGAGTGCTTCTGAACAGGTGTCTCTTCATATGGGATATTCTTTTGTCTCAGTCCCCGATCCTTAGTTTTTTCATCTGTAAAATGGGGCTAATAATGGTTACTGTGTTAAGAGTAGCACTGCAGGCTGGGAAGTTGGTTCAGTGGTAGAGTGCTTGCCTCGCATGCATGAGGTCCTGGGTTCGATTCCTCAGCACCACATAAGCAGAAAAGAGCTGGAAGTGGTGCTGTGGCTCAAGTGGTAGGGCACTACCTTGAGCTGAGGGACAGCGTCAGGCCCAGAGTTCAGCCCCCATGACCAACAAAAAAAAATAAATAAAATAAAACGAGTACTGGGTAAGCCAGGAGCTGGTGGCTACTCAGGAGGCTGAGATCTGAGGATCAAGGTTCAAAGCCAGTGAGGGCAGGGAAAGCCATAGTAGAGCTGTGGCTCAAGTGGTAGAGTGCCACTTGAGCAAAATAGCTTAGGGACAGGGCCCAGTCCCTGAGTTGAAGCCCCAGGACTAGCACAAAAAAGGAGACAAGGAAGGAAGGAAAAAAGGAAGGAAGCAAGCAAGCAAGAGAAGGTAAATGTGAAGATTAAGTATAAAACACTTTAGCACTGGAACTGAACTATAGGTAGAACTCAAGAAAATGTGGAGATATTCAGCCTCCCAATCCAGTGAACTTCAAGGTTGACTTATATCAACAAAACTAACATACAGATTCCTCAGGAATATGTTCAATAAGTAAGTTAGAAGTTGATCTTCCTCCCTCACCCCAGGTGTCAGGCCATTTTCCTCCCTGTGGGGCTCCGTGAGGAATGGGGAGACATGAAGTCTTCCCGCTTCAGCATTCCTCCGGTCTCTGCAGCTGTCAATCATTCAGCAGGTCTGGTGGCAACTCATTATCTGGTGTGAAAAAAACTCGTTTAGACTTGAGGTTCCCACATCCACCTCAATAACAGGATGGCAGGGGGCACTGCCAAAGAACACAGCATCCCCCCATTTAATGGAAAAAAGGACAGGAATTCCTTTTGTCCACATGTAGAAATACACACGCAGATCAGTCTTTGTTGACAGTCTACAAAGAAGCAAGAGGTTGAAGCTTTTGTGTGTTTTATTTATCAGAAGGCATGAAAAAGGCACTGCATAGTGTTTGTATGAGGCCTGAGAGGGAGGAGATGGGGGCTCAGGACAGAAGGGCTGTCCTGCTTCAGGAGACGTTTGCTCCAGCCCTGGTCTCATTCCTGGGTCTCAGCCCCTGAAACAGCCTTCATGTGTTCTTCACCCAGCCTTGTTTCCAGAGCCTCTGCCCGGGCGGACCTGCACGGTTTTGCTGGGTACAGGAGTGTGGCAGGGGAGATTGATCTGTGTAAAGGAGCAGCAAGATCAGGAGGACCCCTGGTGAGTGAGCTCCAGCAGCACCAGTGGCAGCTCGTATGTGTGCCCAGCATGCATGCACACTGGATGTGTAAGTGGCTCGCATTACCCTTGCTAGTGTGTACCACTACCCTGTCCAGCAGCCACAAGGCAGAGGTGCAGAGACACTGACAGCTCAGGCCACACAGTGCCCTCCTCCATGGATTCTGTTTCTTTGCTACAATCCCTGTGGTCACCTGGCTGGGCAGTGGACAGCCGCTCAGCCTGAGGGCTGCTATAGCCAGAGCAGAATGCTCTAGCTTCCTCTATGATTTCTTAGTCCTGGTACATTCACTGGGGGCCAGGAAGCCTAAGCCTTAAGTTTCTTACAAAATCAAGTCACCTTTTAGGATTTCTTTCAAGTAAAATGCTTATGTGCTTCTTGTATGACTCTGATCTGTCTTTTCTGGAAATTTCTGGGGCTGGAGGGAGGTATCTATCAGTGTGGGGAAGGGCTGGGAAAATGACAGGGGTGGGGTCGGACGGGACCATCCATAAACAGGAAGCAGGGCAGGGTGCCTGATAGGGATGAGAACTTTGAGAAGCTGAGGCTGAAAGCTAGGTGAGCTTCAGGAGATGGAAGCAGCTCATCCAGGGATATGAACATCCACAGAAACGTCCCGAAACCCCTAGGAGACACACGCAGGAGGCTGCGAGGTGGAAGGAACCAAGGATCACATTCTTTCTCTGACACATTCCGTCAATGGCTGCATAGAGACCAGTGGAGGCACCAAGCACAAGGTCAAGGTCAAGGTCAAGGTCGAGCTCCAGTCCAGAACAGCTATTATGGCATCTTCACCACCCTGAGGATGGTTTCATGTCACATCCGCACACATTTCTTAACTCGATGCAGTTTAATAGCTTATTCTCCAAAGCAGAGAAAAAGAAATTAAGAAAATAACACTTATTTTCAGTGAGAATGTTGAGAATGAACCATTAAAAGCACAACTGACATCTCTGTTCCCGAGTGACCTTTGCAAACAGTTTTGTGGGTGCAAATAGGACTTTTAGGGGAGGTGAAGATCCAGTGAGAACAATGTGCAGTGTTCTGGACGTTCTTCCATGCCCGGGGCGAGGGCTCAGCCTCGCCTGACCTCACAGCGCTGGACATCAGGAGGGTACCCACATGTTCCCGTGTGTGTCTGGTGCTTTGACGTAAGGAATATTCCAGATCCATGGCCGATCTGGGGAAAGAGCACATGGCATAATCTTGATTTGAACAGAATCATGCAGCCTTCACTCTGTGTGCTCCAATCTCTACGTAGCCAGGCAGCATGTTCTCTGAATCAAACACCTGCAGACAACTTTCATAAGAGCTCATGCTAGGAGACAGGGTTATATGAGCATGAGGCAGCAGACCAGTAGAAACCTAGGTGAGTCTTGGCACTGCCACACTGGCAAATCCCTCTACCAGTCTGTGCCTTGCCAAGGAGCTGTCATGAGGAATAAATGAGAGCGATCCATGTAGCGTGCAAGACACTGTGCCTACACCCAACAGAGGACGGCTATTCCTTGCTTCTTTTAGGAAGCTTCGGATAGCAACAAGCTGGGTGCTGGTAGCTCATGCCTGTAATCCTTCCTACGCAGAGACTGAGAACTGAGGATCCTTGGTTAGAAGCCAGCTGAGGCAGCAAAATCTGTGAGATTCTTATCGCCAATTAACCAGGAAAAAGCTGATTATCAGAATGAATGCCAGGAAGTGGAAACATGTTTCATGGGGGTGACTTATGGAACTGTAATCCTTTTGCACAATTACATCATCATCATCATCATCACATTAAAAAAAGATGGAAGTAGTTCCAGAGGCAGGGACAACACCCAGGCTCTGAGTTCAAACCTCAGGCTGGGCACCAAAACAAAGCAAGCAAGCAAGCAGGAAAGAGAAAAGCAAGAAAAAGAAAGAAAGAAAGAAAAAAAGAAGAGGGAAGGAAGGAAGGGAAAGAAAGAAAAAAAGGAAAAGAAAGAAAAAGAAAAAAGAAAGGAAGAAAGGCAGGGAAAGAAAAAAAGAAAGGGAAAGAAAAAAGGAAGAAGGAAGGATGGAAGGAAGAAACGGAGGGAGGACGAATGAACGAATGAACAAGCAGCAGTGACAGCTTCATAGTCAAGGTCCATGTCTCTGCTCTCAGCAGCTCATATGTAATGAAGTTACACTCATGGAATGCTTTGTGCTGTTAAAGGACTCGTGTTCAAATCCCACCTCCATCCCTCTGAGCACCTCAGGGAAGCATTTAGGTTCTGGCCCGAGGTTCCTCTGTGAGACATGTGGCATAAATGAGAATATGTGAATACCCTTGGCTCATTGTGGGAGCTCCCTAAATGGGAGCTTGTCTTCCCTCTGTTTAATGGATGCTTCAGAAGTTAAAACAAAAACACTCTCAACATCATTGCCGCAAGACTCAGCCAGTAAGAGAAAACCCTACTGGGCACTGGTGGCTCACGCCTGTAATCCTAGCTACTCAGGAGGTCGAGTTCTGAGGATCAAGGTTCAAAGCCAGCCTGGGCAGGAAAGTCTGTGAGACTCTTATCTCCAATTAACCAGAAAACCCAAAGTGGCGCTGTGGCTCCAGTGGTAGAGCACTAGCCTTGAGCTGAAGAGCTGAGGGACAGTGCCCAGGCCTAGAGTTCAAGACCCATGACAAAATAAAATCAAATCAATCTATCCACTAAGACAATGGAGCTTAGAGGACAAACAATGGTGTCAGTTTCTGTCCCCTTGGGGAGCCTCTGCCTCGGCTTGTGTGGAAAATGAGATCAGAGCAATCTGTGCATAGCAGCAGGCCTCAGGATGTGGGGTGGGGAGCTGCAAAGATGGCAACAACTTATCAGAAATCTGTTACTAGTCACTGGCCTTGGGAAGACTTGAGAGCAAGAAACCCAACTCCTTTCCATTAACTTAGCAAACTTGCTGAGGGCTTGGTTCATAACAGGATGGGGGAGAGGGGGGGGGCAGAGCAGTGGCCAGGCCAAAGAAGTTGGATTTTACGGGCTGGGAAGGTGGCTCAGTGGTAAAGTGCTTGCCTTGCATGCATGAGGCCCTGGGTTCAATTCCTCAGCACCACATAAGCAGAAAAAGCCGGAAGTGGCGCTGTGGCTCAAGCGGTAGAGTGCTAGCCTTGAGTGGAAGAGCTGAAGGACAGCACCTAGCCCCAGAGTTCAGGCCCCACAACCAGACCAAAAAAAAAAAAAAAAAAAAAGAACTTGGATTTCACTTCCCCCTGTGTTTGCTAGGCCACTTTTTTTCTCCTCCACTGTAAATCTCAGTGGACACCCTGATTCCTGGGGTATGAGAGCTATTAGGTCTGTTTATCAGGAATGTAGATCTGTGATCCAGATGTTTACCAGCCTGCTTAAAACTTCAAGATCACCATGGCACTCACTCCTTTCCCACAAAATAAGGCACAAAGTCCACCCCTTCCCCCGCAGGGAAAGCTAGGAAATGGCTGCCTGGAGAAGAGGTGGCTGTAGTTCTACTGTGACCACTGGCTTGAGGGAAAGCTAGTGTAAGCAATCCACCTAAATGGTCCCTTGAGAGAAAAGCTCACCTTGCAATCTAGTTACACATCTGAAGTATTTGTTCAGTGCTGGCTAATGCCAGGACTTTGCTAGGTGCAAAGATAGAGAGGGGAGAGGTGCTTATAGCCCAGGAAGACAGACCAGGGGGACAGCACACGGCTGGTTGTGATGTGGTTTTTCCTAGGACCCATGTCCAGAAACGATGTCTCCTCTGCAGGTCTGGGCTGGGGGCTGGCAGTATGTGTTTGGATGACATTCCAAAGGTGATCTTGGTGCAACCAGAGTTCAGGATCAGAGGCTAGAGGGAATAAAACACTGTGTCTTCTCCCCCCCTCCCCCCGCCCCGTGCCCTAGACTAGATGGCAGGAATTAGCAGGAGAGAACATGGCCACATCTGCATGGTAGTAGTGCAGAGTACAGCTTTCATGGAGAGGAGAGAGTAGGAAGAGGAATGAGAAGCAAGATGTGGCTGAGGAGCAAGGCCTCTTAGTCATGGCAGGGCTCAGGCTGGCAGCCTGCAGGGTTCTGATTTCTGTACCATCTTCCTGTGGTTGAATAAGAATATCTTATACCTCTCCTAACTCTAGGACTTAGCCCTCCAAGGGGAGGGAGAAAAGGATCATGGCAGAAGGGATGTGGAGGCCAGAGCCTGCCTGTGGGACCCTGGATCAAGTTAACCTGAGCATTTTAGTTTCTGCATCTAGAAATCAGGGGTTGTACTACAGTATATTTTCGGATTGGGAGGACACAAGAAATTAATTCGTGTCACAAGCTCTCAGCTCCACTACATAGAAAACACTTTATGGGTATTAGCTGAAATTATAATTACTGCCTCCTCTCGACTCACAGAGCGTGAGCTGTTAGCAGCCTATGTACCCTGTAGGCCTTAACAGGGTTTTGTTGTTGTTGTTTGTTTTAAACAATCAGGTTGGTCTAAAGTACAAACTCTTGTTCTATTTAGCAACCAGAAGCTACTGTCTGTCACCTGAGTAATCACTTTTTTTTTTTTTTTGGTCTGTTGTGGAGCTTGAACCCTGGGCCTGAGTGCTGTCCCTCAGCTCTTCAGCTCAAGGCTAGTGTTCTACCACTTGAGCCACAGCACCACTTCTGGGTTTCTGGTGATTAATTGGAGATCAGAGTCTCACAGACTTTCCTGCCTGGGCTGGCTTTGAACTGCGACCCTCAGATCTCAACCTCCTGAGTAGCTAGCATTACAGGCGTGAGCCACCAGCACTCGGCTTGAGCAATCACTTTTAATACTTTCCTTACATTTGACAAGAGCAGTCTGGGATGGGGGTGGGCCATCCTAAAGAGATAAGCTCATTAGCCTGGGAGGTGTGCTCCATGCAGTGGTGTACAACTGCAGCCCTTACCACAAGGGAGGGGGAGATGGAGAGAAAAAGATGGTGAGATTCTCATTGAGAATCTCAATGTCAAGAAAAAAAGCTGGGTGTGGTGGTGACCCCTGCCATCCAGCTTGTGGGAAATGTAAATATTAGGATTGTGGTCCAGGCTTGCCTGGCAAACAAACAAAAGCCCCCAAACAAAAATAGTCCACAAATAAAGAGACCCCTATCTGAGTTCCAAATAGGGTTGATGGCATGGCTCAAGTGGTAGAGTACCTGCCTAAACAAGTGTGAGGCCTTGAGTTCAAACCCCAGTACCAGAAAAGAAAAAGTTCCATTGTGCTTAAACCTACTTTAAAAACAAGGAATGTGTAACACTCCAACTTGAAATACAAAGGAAAGTTCTAAAACATGCTACTCTGGTTTATCAACTTAGCAAAAGTACACAATTATTTATAATTTCAATATCAGGGTCATTTGAACCCTTCTCTATAAAGAACTACACTATTAATGTGGACCAGAATGCAGCAAGCTCAAAATGAGCACTTACTTATTTTCAGGGAATTGAATAAATTATTTCCTTAAGATTCCTGATTATAAAGTCCTAAAAGCTGAGCCAAGAGCTTACTCCAGCCTGTTATATATATGTAGAACCAAAACAGAAAGGGAAAGGACCAAAATCAATCTAAAAAAAAAATGTTTTAGGTTGCCTCATTTAAAAAAAAAACCCTCATTCTGGATCTTTCCAAATCAAATCCTTAAAAAATAAAATGTAGCAATTTTAAGTAACTTCAACTTCTTCCTCATTTTATATGGAAGGATAACTGAATCAACCTTGTCTCTCTTAGAAAACTATAATCTGGACCACGCTATGCAGTTCTGTCCATCTAGACTGAAGTTCACTTGGCTGTTCTGAGTGTGAGGGACCATTGTAAGTCAGTCAGATAACTGGAGAATGGTCAGATGCTTAAAGCAGTTTAGGTTTGATGCACTCCTTTATAGGTATCTCTATGTGTATCAGGCCTACCTCATGTGCCAAGAAGGTTTGAAGGAGTCTTTCTACTAACCTTAAGTTTTATCAGCCTGGTTCTACCACTTAAAATTTTTTTTAAAGTTTTAAATTAAAAAAAAAATTTAGCTAGGCACCGGTGGCTCATGCCTGTAATCCTAGCTACTCAGGAGGCTAAGTCTGAGGATCATGGTTCAAAGCCAGACCAGGCAGGAAAGTCCGAGAGACTCTTGTCTCCAATTAACCACCAAAAAACAGAAGTGGTGCTATGGCTCAAGTGGTAGAGTGCTAGCCTTGAGCTGAAGAGCTCAGGGACAGCGTTCAGGCCCTGACAAAAAAAATTAAGAAAGTTTTAAAAATGTTTTTAATCTATTTTTGGTGGTACTGGAGTTTGAGCTTAGGGCCTCACACTTACTAGGCAGTTGTTCTACCTCTACCATTTGAACCGTACCACAAACTTTTTGCTTAAGTGAGTTTCTAGATAGGATCTCCAGTGTTTTGGTTTTATTTGGCCTGGATTGTGATCCTCCTATGTAATTATACTTCTGTCACAGCTGGGATGACAAGTGTGCCCAACCACGCTGGCTCTTTGTTGTTGTTACGATGAGGTCCTGCTAATGTTTTGCCTGAGCTGGCCTGAAACCTCAATCCTCTTGAGTAGATGGGATTACAGATAGACACCAACATGTCTAGGTCAGCCACTTACACTGGGAAAACATTTGAAATAAGTGTGTGCTGGTGGCTTATACCTGTAATACTAGCCACCTAGGAAGTGTGAACGCTGGGGAGCCTGCTTTCCAGGAGCCAGAGGGTCGGTGGCAGAGGCCCATCTAGCCTGTGACTGGTCCAGGTCCATCCTTAGCACAGGGAAGGGCTGCTAACTTGGATATGGCTTGGCACAACTTTTCAAAAGAGTAACCTAAACTTGATGTGGGCAAAGACCTGTGCCCGTCTGGTTCACTGTTATATTCAAGGCCGCCATGGCTGCTTACAGTAGGTGCTCAGTATGTGTCTGTGGAGAGAACCCATAAACAGCAACCAGTGCATACAGCAGGGGAGCCCAGTAGGAGAGTCTTAGTTTTTGCTTCATTTTAACTGACCATTTTCTGACCTGGGCCAAGCAGGCCTGGTGCAGATACCTCCCTACCCCATGGCTAAGTTTCTGCTCAGTATCTGTGTTACCTAGGTAACTGGCACAACTGGAAACAGTCACCTCCCCTTCCTGCTAGGTCACATTCTAGCCCACCCCTGGTCACGCCTCCCATCTGACCATAGGAGGGACCCAGGCCCCGAGGTCACTTCAGGATCTAGTGTGGCCACACCTCTTCCTGTCCCTGGCCTAGATAAATCCAGCACTGGGGTATGTAGTCCCTGTGACCATGTGGTCTCCACCAGGTGGGGGGGGGTTGGAAGGGGGTGGGGGATGGGGGGGTGAGGGGGCAGGCAGTTCGGAGTAAAATAAACTTACCTTCCTGCCCAAATATCATGTGATATTCTCTTTGTCGGCTATCTAATTAAACCTATTTAATTTACCTTGCACTTTCCAGGTATATCTGGCTCTAACTTTTCATAGCAGTGGATTTCTTGACTAAGCTTTTTGTGTAGTCTTCAGGTTAAGGAAATACTGAATAAGATCTTTTAAGTGCTGTCCTGGTTTGGAAATCGCTTTTATGATGAAGTGCTTTCAAGTGTTCCTCCCCACTCACTTTCCTCTAATTTGGTAATCGCCTTGCTATGGTCTACACAGTTCCCTGGAGATTGGTTCTGTTTTAAATGGTGATAACTGAGTCACAGGCGTCACCTACATTTTGAATTATGTACTGGAGCAAGATAGAAAAGAGAACTGATAAAAATTAAGATGCTCCCATTCTTCTTGTATGTATCTTTCAAAGAAAGAACACCACCACCACAATCAGTTAATGGCACTCTGCTTGCGGGTCAAATTAAAGATTTATCTTTCCGTGGTCTAAGGTCCAGTGGTAGATTTTGAGTTCTTGACAGTGCTTTATCTACTGGAGGGGAAGGGACCTCGGGGTACTTTAAAGGGCCTTCAATGTCTTCCATCTTGGCAGGGGGTGTAAAGACCAGGGTCCCACACCACAGGATTGCCCAGGCCATCACAGCAGGCCTCACCTCTGCTATGGCTACTCAGAAGAACCTGGGTTAATAGGAAAAGAAGGAACCTAAAGAACAGAGAAAGGGAGAGTAGACAAAAAGCGGAACAGAAAGAGGAGGGAACAGGAAGTTTTAGACTAGACAAGCTCCCACTTGGTTGCCTGGGCTGCCTCAGCCTCCTGAGGGCTAGGATGAAAATCACTGGTCACCAATGGAAAAGAGAAGGCATTCAAACGAATTCACTGTCTATTATGTGTCAGGAATTGCATCAGACATCATAAAAGAACAATGATCATAAAAGCAACTAAGGCTAACTCTCAGCTAGACACTGCCAAGCCTTTGGTCTTTCCAATGACCCTGTAAAGAAGGCACGCATACTTCCTTATTTTGTGAATGGGGACAGGAAGGGCTGGAGAAAGCAATGAGCTGCCCAAGGCCCAACTTGGAACTCTGTGGAGCTGGCACGTGAACAAGGTCTAGTTTTAAAGTGGGCTTCTCCTTTCTCAATGTTGTAGTGGCAGGAGGGTGCTCATAAATTCTATCGAACACAACGTAGCTTTGCTAGTAGAAAGGGCTATGTATGGGCATACACAACTGGCTGCACTGGAGGAGAGGTACCTTGTTAGCCATCAGAAAGAGCAAAGTCACCTGCAGGCAGTGGACGGCACATGGGCAGTGGAGACAGGATAAGCTTTGGTCCTACATAGCAACACGATCTAGAAAGAAATGGGGCCACCAGAAGAGGAAGTTTGGTTCACCAAGAGAGCCTAAAAGTGTGAGTAAGGACAAGGAAGTTGCCAGGGCCCAGCCAGCAGTGTCTAATGAAGAAAGGGCTTTCCAGACAGGGCCAGCCCTGATAAGAAATTGATGTGAAACCTCAATCAAAACATCCTAGCTGGGTGCCTATGGCTCATGCCTGTAATCCTAGCTACTCAGGAGGCTGAGATCTGAGAGTTACAGTTTGAAACTACCCTGGGCAGGAAAGTCCATGAAACTCTTATTAACCACAAAAGGTGAAAATGGAGCTGTGGCTCAAGTGGTAGAGTGCTTTTCTTGAACAAAAGAGCTCAGGAACAGCACTTAGTCCTCAAGGTCAAGCCCTAGTACTGGCACAAAAATAAAAAGGAAGAAAGAAAAGAACATCTTCTGTTCAGATTTAGCATGTATGCATATTATACTGTAGCTATTATAATATCTGTAGGTTCAGAGTCTCTCTCTCTCTCTTTTTCTCTCTCTGTGTGCCAGTTCTCCTGGGTTTTGCATTATTACGTAGTTTCTTTTGCTCAGGGCGGGTGCTCTATTTCAGGTACAGCTCTACTTCTTGGACCCATGTCAAAGCCACAAAGCCTGGCTCTGAGGACACCTGCCATGATATTCCACTGGACTATTTTATCTAGAAACATACTTGGTCACTGCCCCTAGCAAAGTCACAATCCAACGTCCCTTGGAGGGGCCGTCTGTGAGTCAAAAAAAAAAAACTATTTCAAGATGAGAGGACGCATCATGCTGTTGTTTTCATGTGCATGTCTGTTCAGGGAGCAGAGGTCAGGTGATGTGATGTGACGTCATCGGGGCTGAGTGGGAGCAGCTGTGGCAGGCCAGCGGGTTGCTATGACGGTGTGGTCAAGAGGCATGGGGAAGCACTAAATAATGCCACATCCCTGGCTTTTTCCAGTTTTTAATTTTGGGAATGGTTCCTAGAATGTTATAATGGATTTAAAAAAGTCAATAAACATCTAAATGTTTCTTAGTTTTAATTTCTAATGTATTTGGGTGCCAGGAGCTCAAGCTTGTAATTCTAGTTACTCGGAAGGCTAAGATCTGAGGGTAGTGATTTGGAGCCTGCCCAGGCAGACCAAGCCAAGAGACTCTGCCAATTAACCAGCAAAAAACTGGAAGTGGAGCTGTGGCTTAAGTGGTAGAGCATGGAGCCTTGAGCAGACAAGCGTTCAAGGTTCAGCATTCAAGCTCCAGTACTAGCACAAAGTAAAAAGAACCCTCTATCAGAGTAAACATCAAGAATTCTTGCAAATATAAGCTCCTTGGGATTCTCAACAAGTCTAAAATTGCCAAGGGGTTTCTGTGATCCCAGATACAGTGGCAAAGAGGCCACTAGAAACCTGAGCCTCCAGTGGGCTCCATAAGAAGAGTGGGGTCTCCCAGCTATTTGTTGCACTGGGGCACAACCTCCCTTGTCCCCTCTCCCCATCTCACCTTTACTCCCATACAGTTCCGGGGGCAGGTCATATGGTACAGGAAAGGGAGCCGTTGGCTCCCGGCTTCCAGAGAAGAATTTCTCCTTTACTTTGAAGCTGTCCAGGCCCTGAAGACACACAGAGAGGGGCCTATGATTGAACACCATTTCCTGACACCAAACAAACAATCCCCAGAAGATCCCAAGGAGCAATCATGTCTTTATGACCTCTACAAAGTCGAATGACTTCAGAGCTATTTTCAATGTTCCACAGGCAAAACCCTCAAAATCGCTTTCTTTCCTAAAAGTGTGAGAGGTTTATAGAAAAGTTTGCAAGAGTTTAACAAAGGCAACAGAGAAACAATGTTGGATATGATAAGCCAGTTCTACTGAAAGCTGTGTACAGTTGGCAGCGAGTCTGTAGGACTCACCGAATAAAAATACCTCCAAATACTTTGGATATTGCTATAGTAACCGACTGCTTGCTCTGGAGTAAGAAGTAAAAGTTGCTTTCATGTATAATAAAAGTGTTCCAATATAATGTGGTAGGACTCTAAAAATGAAAATTCTTTCAGACCAACCAAAATGGAAGGTTTATTCCAAGAACTCCAGAACAAGGTTTTAATCTTAGGGAGGGAAGTCTCCATCTCGGCTAATGTGTGCACACTTCCCTCCGTCTCTCATCAGGCATGTGCAGTGCAGGCGCTAACCCTGTCAGAGCTGTCTCCTCTCCCAAGCCCCAACTTGGGCATCTTTCTGGGCCCTTCTGGGTCATCCTGTTGCACTGCTTCTTGGTCTGTCCCATTGTCTCCCATCATGTCTGTACATCCACCCAAACACAGATCCGCCCAGAGGACCATAATACCTTCACACCCTACAATGCTGGGAGCCACAAAAAGAACAGGAGTTCTTAAGCCCCCAGAATTATGTAACTCGGAGAGGGGAGGTTGATCATAGGCACCATGCAGGAGCACACACAGGAACTTACTGTCCCCTGACTTCAGACAATCTGACTTCTAGCCATTGCTCTGACATACTAGAAATTACTAAGCTTGGTAAACAGCTGATAGTAGCATCCATGCCTTTATTCATTCATGCTTTCATTCTTATCATTTCTGAAGCTGAATAAAAGAGCCCCCAGAACCGATGGTGATCACACCTATTTCTTGCAACCCTGTAATTTCTGCCTCACTAACCCCTCGCAGTGGCCAATTTGCTAAACCTAACAAACTCTGACCTTGAGTCAGCACCCAGTGAGGAGCTGCAGAAGGCTTTGGAAGACCCGCCTCTCTAGCAAGGCAGACTGTAATATCTAGAGACAGGGAACCAAGTGTGACAGAATGTAAGTCTAAGTCTTAGAATTATACAAGATTAGTTACAAAGTGAGGTGATGCTGGATGGTAGTGGTGCTGATGCAAATTAAAAGACATGGATTTGAAAGTGACTGACTGAAAGAAATAAACAGAGGCATGTGAGGGTCAGGCAGAGAACTGGACTTGGAGACTGAGAATTCTGGGGCCTTAGATAGGAAACAGGACCTCTTCCCTACACCTCCCACACTCCGTGGGGGCTGCCTAGCCTTCCCTTCCTCCTAAGCAGTCTGGATTCTTCACATCCTACCCCAACGCATGCTGGATTGACACGAGGAAACTCTTATCTCTTGCTTTTGTACATCATTTACTTGCTAGTGAGCCAAGTTACTTAACCTCTCTGGGCTTTCTTTTCCTCATCTATTAAATGAAGATAACCACAGAGTCTAATGCACAGGGCTCATGGGAAGATGCATTTGTTTATTCAGAACAATGACTGCTATATGTAAGGATTCCAGGAAGCAAACTAGCATAACTGTGAGCACATTCAGGGGGTGATCTGTGATGTAGCTCCTGCTTTATAGAAGAAACAAACCTGGAGGTTTGATAGAGGCCCAGGGCCACACAGCATAGAAAGCAGCAAAGCCAGTGACAGAACTGTGTCTTCCCAGTTCTTGTTTCTATGCTCTTTCCACTAAACAAACAAATAGTCTCACATTCACCACCAGGAACCAGGGCCATGAAAGAAACTGTAAATGTCAGAGGCAACATGAAGATGGGACAAGCTGGGGTGAGTCAGAACTCTGCAATTCCTGGTACAGAAGTGGTTAGAGGCTGGGAAGGGGTATTGATACCCACGATGCCTATTTCTATGGAGCAGTCATCTATTCTTCTTTAGCTCCTAGCTTCATTGCTATTGTCAACTGCATCTCAGTCACAGAAGATTCTTGATAGTCCAGACCTGACACCCTGACGTGTGACACGAGAAGGCTTGAACCACTGATATCTGAAAGGATCCAATACGCTTTTTTATCCCCTGAATATAATTTCTGATCTAAATTCTAGGGTATTAAAAAAAGTACCACTTTTCCCTTCAATCTGAATGTCAAATCATTTGAGGCTGTCTCCTAATTATCATTATTTATATATCACAGTGGTATGGTTTGGCATTTCACTAAACAGAGGAAGGCACCCTCCTAGCACTGCTACTTAAAAGACACTGGAGACAATACATTTATAAAACACCAGGTGAGAGGGTGGACACGTATCACCCAGGAGAAATTGCTGGCTTTCCCCTGCTCAGCTTGGGAGCCAAAGCATTCATTATCTCTCAGCTCCACCACTGAAAACGCACGAAAGGCATGCTCTGATCCGTCACGGACGTAGATGACTTGTTAGAGGCACATGTCTGAGAAGCCATCTCACTGGTACAGCCCTAAGTGAGGAAGTATGGTTCCTGAGCTAAAATAGTGACAACAGCCAAGCTCCCCAGAAGGAACACACTTGACTGAAGGAGCCACGGAAAGGAAGTTACAGACAGGCATGACTGTCAGGAAGGACAAAACCTCCATTGCAGGTTTTCAACTAGGATTTAGGAAAAGTTCATGGAGGAGGGCATGCCAACCAGGCTCACACTGGGCAGTGCATATGAGCACCATCCAAGAGGAAGACACGGTGAACAACAGCATGGAAGTGACATGCAGATTATGATCTGAGCCAGGTGCTGGTGGCTCAAGCCTGTAATCCTAGCTTCTCAGGAGGCTAAGATCTGAGGATCAAGGTTTGAAGCCAGCCTAGGCAGACAAACCTGAGAGAGTCATCTCCAATGAACCACCCCAAAGCCAGAAGTGGAGCTGTGACTCAAGTGGTAGAGTGCTAGCTCTGAACACAAAAGCTCAGGGACAGCACCCAGGCCCTGAATTCAAGCCCCAGGACAGGTACACAGACACACAGACACACCCTGATGCCAGGTACACAGGAACAAACACACACACACACACACACACACACACCCCCGATGCGACAGAAAGCATGGAGGATCAGCCTCTGCCTATACATTTAACCTGGTTGGATCTCATGGTTTAGGTGCTGCCACCATCAGCTGCAGCCTCTGCGGAACACTGATCCATTCTGACCACAGATCCCTCTTGAACAGTTTCCTCTGTCATTCTGGCTCCGACAGACCTGAGGGCTTTGCATCTTCCAGTTGTCCTGCAGGGTTCCTTCCTTTGAATCTTGGGTTGTCTCCAATGTGTGCTCTCATGTTCTGTCTCTTTCCAAGTTCCTCAGTCTCTAGCTAAGGCCAAGAACAGTAGCTTAAGACCACACGATTTCCAAGGGGCTGGTGGACCATGGCCTACACTCATCAAAATGTCCAGCAGTGTGGGAGACAGGCAGGGTGGAAGAGAAAGCAGGAGGCATGCTGTTCCAGCTCTTAGTGACCCTAATGTCACCAAAGGAATGTGAATGTTAGCTTGTGGGCTAAGGAAACCACTGGAGAGAGAGGGGCAGTGGACTACAGAGCAGGACACGTGGGCAGAAACAAGGCCCTGTGATGAGGAAAAGGGGAAGGATGGGCCAGCGAGTCCAGAGAGAGAGATCATGAAATTCTACACAGGGAAGCAGGGGTAGGATGTGGCAACCAGATGTGGAGCAGTGGGAGGATGGTCCTTAGCTGCTTGGTGGGATAATGTAACAGGTTATTAAGAAATTCGGTGAGAAACACTGCTGCCCAGATGTGGCCTCCTGGGAAATGATGGGAGGCCAACCAATGGGCCTGGGGGAAGGCAGGCAGGAGGGTGGAGGTGGTGTGTGGAGAGGACCTCTCTCTGGAGGTTCTCTGCTGTGGCTCTTACACATGGTTATTAGTTCTTCCAGCCAGAGCCACTGGCCTAAGAAGCCAGCATACACCATCTTTCATAAGAAAGAGACCCAACAGGGAAGAGAAAAAGTAGAGACTTGAAGATTGAAGTCTTGTAGAGCTCTGACATTTGGAGATCTGATTGAAACATTTTTGATTCTGACCACAGACAAGAGGGAGCCCACCACTGCAGGAGAGGCCCAGGAAGCTCTCTCCTCCCCAAGCCAAGGGCTCCCTCATCTCCAAGTACTGGCTATCAGTCTAGGAGTCCCTAATGGCTGTGTGCAAGGTTTGCAGAGGTAGAAGACTAGACACACCTGTAATCTTAGCTACTCAGGAGGCTGAGACCTGAGGATTGTAGTTTGAAGCCAGCCCAGGCAGAAAAAGTCTATGAGACTCTTTTATCTCCAATGAACCAGCAACAAATGGGAAGTGGAGATGTGGCTCAAGTCGAAAAGCATCAGCCTTGAGTGAAAAAGCTAAGGGACAGTGCCCGGACCCTGAGTTCAAGCCCCAGTATCAGCATATACAAACACACACAAAAAAAAGTTGTCAAGGCTGATACACTTCAAAAAGGATAGCCAGATGAATGACAATAGTAATTCATGAGTAATCAGACTGTTTGGCTAGTATGGTTTTAAATGATTAATGATTTTGATGATACTGGCAAGGTTCTATATGCTCAAGTACCTGACAGTAAGTCATACTCATTAGTTATAATTTAAAAGGTTGAAATTCTCTGCAAATTGTCCTTAGAAACCTGGCTTTTGACTATCCAAGTAGAGCACAGTTCAGCCCCAGTGCTGCTGCCCAATCTTTAGATCAGGATTTCAATCTCTTCTGGCCTGTGCCCACTTCCTCCCTGTTCCAGACAGAGGGAACTGTTTCTTCCTTCTTGCACAAACTGGCCTGGCTATGGCTATGTCTGTCTGGAGGCCTCTTCACCCAACGGTGGACTTGAGCATGTGCTCATCTCTCCAGAGCCAGGTCAAAGATCATCTCTGTGCAGAGCCTTCTCAGTTTCCCCAGAAGATGCATGCTTCCTCTTCTCCCACACATGCCACAAGTCCGTTCTCATCACAAACTGAGGAACATGTGCCTGTTCCCTCCATTTGGCCCCGTCTTTCAGGAGAATGAGGATCCTGGCTTACTCTTCATCACTATTTTCAGGGTGGCTTTTGAACTCCCATAACCCTCCCTTCTCTGGAGACAGGAGCGCTTTGGCAGAGATGCACTGGAGGGCCCAGAGGCATGGAAGGCAGACCTCAGCCCGAGAAGTCACTGAAATGAAGTGCAGAGCAACTGGTCTCTTAGGGATGTCAATGGAGACATCAGAGAGAGAGGTCTGTCTACTACTCAGGTTCTAGGAGTTGGCCTGGCCCTGCCTGTCCTAGATCAGCTCCTAATAATCCCTTTGTTGGTTCCTTGGTTCTTCCTTGAGTTCAGGACCTGGGCACTGTCTCTGACCTTTTTGTTCAAGGTTAGAACTCCACCACTTGAGCCACAGTTCCACTTCTGGCTTTTTGGTGTTAAAATGGAGGTAAGCGTCACATGGACTTTCCTTCAAGACTGGCTTCAAACTTCAATTTTGAGATCTCAGCCTCCTGAGTAGTTAGGATTATAGGTGTAAGCCATGCGCATCTAGCCTCACCAATTCTGTTGATTTCATGTATTTCTCCAAAATCTTTTCTAAATTCTCTCCTTTTGTGTGCTTGTTTTGTAAAACACATTTAAAGGCTTCTCTTAGCCTCTAGCCTCTGCTTATTCAGGCTCACATCTCCTTCATGTCTTAGCCCTCAACTCACATTCTGGATGCTTCTTGTCTTAATGATCATATCTGACTTTTATGATCATTAGCTCGTAGGTGGGACTTTCAGCACTTTGCATAGTCATTTGTGATTCGCTGGAGAACACAGACAACCCAGGCAATGGGAAAATGGCTGGGGTCTAGGCAGTGGTCTCATGGATGCTGACCAGTGGTATAGAGGAGGCCACTGTAAAACCAAAGGCTAGGTTCTGTAGGTCAAGAAAGGCCCAGACTGTTAGAGAATGGTCCCTTCATAGTATATTTCTTCTAAACCACAAATTTATATATTTTATTTGATACATACAGGCATGGGTGAGAACAGTCCATTCACTGAAACGACACAAGGAATTTCTCTTATAGTTAGCTGATTGGAATATAACAATGTTCTACTAACTGTCTTTCTCTTTCCTTATTTCATCCATTTCTTCTCATTCTTTTTAATCTTTCACTCTTTAGCTTTCTAGACACAGAATAGAAAATCAATGAATGTCCTTCCTGGGCCAGGCCTGTAATGCTTTAGATACATCTATTAATTAAAGACTTAAAAAGATATACTCATGATCTCAAGTGGGGCTGTTAGTCAATATTAACTTCCTGGCCTAGCTCTTGAGTCTCTTGGCACAGCACAGAAGGTAGTCCATGCTCTCTATATTATCGTTTGATGGTCTTTATAAACTGTACAATCTCTATTTTACTGTGATCTTTCCTTTTCCCAAAAGGACCCTGTGCCCAGCATGAGATCACTTTTCTTCTCTATTGCCCTTTCCTAATATAAAGGGGGAAATTATCTGCAATTAAAAATTAGTTCCCATAGGTAAGAAGGGCCTGGAGGGCATAGAAGGGCAGTAATATTTCTTTCCTTATACCATGAGCATGACTGGAAATGAGGTAGGAGCAATTATGAGTGAAGAGAATTTTGCACATACTGACAACAAATGCCAAACGAGTGCATGGGATGCATTCCGTTATGTGTGTTGTGACTCATAGATATAATTCAGTCTAGGTTAAAGCGCCAGCTGCTGTAACTACAGCCAGTTACTGAACACTGCTATTCTCCCACTGGAATTTACTGTCTCCCAGGAGCTGTGATAAAGGTGAAAGATTCTGAAGGGCCAGTGAGATACTCGGGTCTCAGAGCTGGCCCCAGAGAGGACAGCCAGGGATACAAAAGGAAAAGTGGGGTGAGTATTAACCATTCACTGTGTGGGCAGTTCAGACTGCATTCCACAGACAAGCTTGCACCCAGAGTGTTGAAAAGGTACAGGGGAGCGCAGGGAAGGGATCTCTAATTCTAATGTTTAATGAGACACATGGCTCGGACAGCCTGATTCCTGTGTGCAAGCCAGACACCCTGATGTCTGGTTGTAGAACTGTGAACCTCTAAGCTGGCTGACAGACTGGCTGTGCTTCCAACACGCTGCCTTCCCGAGGGCTTCCTGGGCATGTGCGACCTTGTCCGATGCTTCTCTACTTTCCAGCTTCACTCCTGACAATTCTTTTCCCAGTGCAATGCTCTTCTCTCTCTTCTCCCTGTACCCTAATCCAATATCTTTTAGCAATCCCCTGCCAAGCCCTCCCGCCTCCCAACTACCTTTGGCCACTAACTAAACATCTTGTGCTTGGCTGGACCATTTTTTGGGAATCTTACATCATGTTGTCACAAGTGTCACTTCTCAACCTCTAAGTAGGCATCTTGCCACACCCAGACAAGATTATAAGAAGTTCATCAACACAGACTCGGTGGTAAAGAGAGATAGGGGAGAAGGATGAAAGGGGGACATTGATCTAGATTCACTGTCCTCACAAACTGACATGTTGAATTGAAACTCCATTGTAGAACCACTTACAGATAATTACACATAAATAAATCAAAAAGAAACAGAGCCCAGGTTCTGCGTTAGACATCAAACCCTGCTACTTGCTGATCTCATTGAGACTAAGGAAAAAGAACCCAAAAGTCCAATTCATTTCACACGTGGCCACCCGGAAATAAGTGTGAACTTACAAACGCTGCAGGGAGGAAAAGGACGCCGAGCTCGTAGGAGCGAATCATCAGCTGGGCGCCGTTCTTCTCCAGAGCTCCCCAGGCGGCCTTGGACAGATTGGCACTGTGGAGACAAAGACACAGAGAGGCTGAGGAAGTTGGCATCTTAGTTTGGGTCAGGCTCACACAGCTGTGAGGGCACAGAATTGAGGCAAGGCTGGAGAAGGGACTTTAAATCCTGCTGTGCTACAGTCCTTGGGATTTATCTAATAGCTAAAAATTTGGGATAGCTTTACCTCCTCATGTCTCCCCCCAAGCCCCACTGAGGGCAACTATTAAAACAATTATCTTTCCTTAGACATCTTTATGCCTGAAACCCCTTTCTTTTATATAACCTTTACGTACCCAGAATTTCTGGTTTTATTTTGTATCACAGTAAAATTTAAGATAAAATTGTATTATCTTATATTACATATTGTAGTGTCCTATATTCCTCTGTGTGTGTGTATGTGTGTGTGTGTGGTCAGGGCCTGGCTATGAGTTCGATTCCCAGTACCATACACAAAACAAAAACAAAGCTAACAACAAAACAACAAAATCTCTATCTTGAATACTCAGGGACTGAGAGCCACTTGTAGGTTGTCTAGGGGATGAATCAATATTCCTTGCAATATTTTTTTTTTTTTACATTCTGAGTAATACTTTGAGTCACTGATGCCTGAGGCTGCCAGGAAGATGGGGAATGTAATTCCAGACTCTATGGCTGCCTGCTCAGAGTGTGGGCGGTCTATCTGTACATGCAGCGAAAGCACCAATGTGTTTTGTGAGGCACAGTGACACCATGATCTCTGGGAACTCCGCAGGAGTTCCAGCCTCTGTTCTCCATGTAGGACCTATTGTCTACTCATTTTCTTGTTCTTGTTCTTCATCTTTCTTCTGCCTCCTCTTGGGTTGAACTGCTTTCTCCTTGCAGCACCATGGTGGTATTCTGTTGCTGGAGAGAAGTGAGGTTTTGCATTTACCTTGCATTTTCAGAGGTATGGAAGTCTAGATGTCCCAAGTTCTACTGATCATCAGAAACTCAGCCCACACTATGAATGACAAAAATAGTGGCTTGTAGATATGAGGGGGTTGTGAGGGGACAGGTGTGAACGGCAGAGCTAGGAGGTGACCTATAAAATGTATGTGTGCACACGACAGGAACTTGACATTATGTAAGTGTGGGAGCCAGTTAAACAGTCTAGGACTATTATCTTTGTCCTGACATTGAAGCTAGAGCTCCATAGGGCAGCCAGAGCCTGAGGAAGACAGAGAGAGAGCAAGAACTACAGCATGTACTGGAGTCCATGAAGACAGAAACCCATGTCAGTGTGTCACCTCTGCCGTGGAGGCTGAGAGGCCATTCACCACCGGGCTGCATGTATACCCACGCGAAGCCCCCATGAGCTTGAGAGGCCGTAGAGGACCCTGGGAAGGGAACGAGGCCCAGCTGCTGCTCATGCCGACAGGGTGAGCCAGCACTCAGGGCCTCATGATGGTATGTGCCCGCTTGTGTGTGTTGTCAGTGACAGCTGGTTCACATTTGCTCTCCAAATGTCCCTAAGAATTTGTCTTGGGGCCTATCATAGTCAGTAACATACAAGGAAGAGAATCCTGGAAACGTGGCTCAGCCTAGCCACTGAAGGGTGGTTATCTCAATGTTCGTGACAACACACTAGGCAAACAGCTGCATAAGAAGGGAGAGGGGTGCTATGAAGAACAATTTCTGTGGCCACACCCCACACATCTTGGGTGATGGTGGCAGCTGCCGTGGTCAGTGCCAGTTTGAGCACTGTCAGAACCACTGACTGTATTCACTGGGAAGCTTTTGTTAGAAGAGCTATGAAGCCTAAGAACGACTGGTTATGGGAGTGTGGTTCTGCGACGGGCAATGTGACAGTCCAGACAGCAGCTGCACAAAGAATTCAGAAATGATTTACTGATGGAGATTAGGGCCACCAAATCCTGGAACGTTGGGACTGGGAAACAGAGCCTGGCAGATGCAGTCTGTTCTGTGAGCTTTGGATGCTGAAGGCCAGCCTGGCAGCGGGGGTAGGAGGTGGAAGGGATGGGGAAGAAATGATGGACTCTAGTCACTGTTGCTCGAGCTCTTTCTAGAACCCTACAGCAGAACACTCTCTGCAAACACACGGCCACTGCAAATTCCCTTCCAGTTTGCATCTGCTGTAGGTCTTGATGTATTAGCCTTGGGCAGTTCCTTTGTATGGACTATAAAGTTGTACAAGTGATCTGGAAAGATAGTCTCATTATTTTTTTTTTTAAAGATAGGTGTGTGTGTATGTGGGGTACATAAAGACAGAAGCTTTGATTTGAAAAGTTCTGTTGAATTTCCCTCTAAAGCATCTTTTCAACTCAGATTGCCACCAAAAACACATGAGTTACTCTTATCTTGGATCTTTGAGAACGATGGGTAAATACTATGTATGAAGGATTTTGTATTCTACAGACCAAATGTATTCCTTTAAATTGGATCTCTCTGATTTGGAGCGATGCTAAGTATTTTAAACACCTATAAACCACCTATATGTAAGTCTGTAAACTATCTATTTAAAAATTATGTCTTTTTCCTTGATATACAGCATAAACAGTACTTAACTATTACTCTAAAAATGTAAATTCATTGCCTTCTAGAGATCAGGAGTCCAAAATGGGTTGTGGTAGATGAAAAAATCGAGGTTTTAATAGGGTTTGAAAACTTCCTCTGGAGAATCTAGATAAAAGTTTGTTTGATTTTCCCTGATTTTGCTTGAGCTTTGGTTTTTCCATTTTCAAGGCCAAGGGGTTGCATGAGTCCTATTTGCAATGACATCTGTCTTGAATTCTCCCTCTGCCATTTCGAGTACCTCTGTAATTACACACCTTTGCCCAGGCCTCCTTGAGCACCTGACTCCAACTGCCTCAATTTCCCTTTGTGATGGGGAATATGATATAGGTCCATGTTTGAACACTGGGTTACTCTGCCTCCAGCAATTATGTTGCAACTGTTTCCAAGTTTTTTGACTTGGTTTAAACAATCCTTTTTATAGTTTGGAAGTTCTTGCTTTTCTTTTTTCCTTTGGGGGAAGGGGAGGGAGAAGAGGAAGGGAGTTATCCCAAATTGCAATTTTTAACTTTATAGCTTCTGAATACAAGGTCTTACTTCAGACTTTTCTTCTTTTATCACAAAATACTATCTTCTCAGGAACTGAATTTTAAAGATAGTCATGAAGTCCCCCAAAATGTATCAGTCTTTTATCATCAAGAATACTTTACATCCTACTTCAAAGTCATGAGCATATTCTCAGTCTAAAGTTTTATAGTTTTAGCTTATTTTTTTTTAAAATTTAAGTGTATCACAGAGCTAAAATTCATTGTCTGAGATAGGGGCTCATAATTTTTTTTTTTAAATCTTAGTTTCTGCTTCAGCACCATTTAATGGGAACATCACATTACATTAATACCCTTCTCAAAAACATCTGATTTTCATATCTATTGGTCTATTCTGCATACTAACAGGTTTCTTTCATGAATACACAGTTCCATATTTTTGACAGTGAATCCTGAAAGTCATGTATAAGTCTACAAATATGTTTTATTTCTTCCTGCTGCAAGTTCCACCCCCCCCACACACTTTTTTTTGGCCTTACTGAGTTGGCTATAACCTCCAGTAGAATACTATCATCCCACTTCTTCAACGCCATCTTGGCTTGCATACTCATGTAAACTGTGGAATTGCTTGGTCTTCAAAGCTGTCTTGGCTAGTCTAAATAAATATATCATATTTCTAAATGCATTTTTTGCAAACATGCCCACTGAGATTTTTGACTGAGACTTCAATGAAATCTCTCAATGACTCTGAAAGCAACGGATATTTCAAGAATACCAAACCTTCCAATTTTGTCATGTCTCTGTAATTTCTTTCAGGAGTGTGTTATGTGTACTTTTCAGAAGTCTTTGTTATTTATCTTAAAATTGTTTTATCTAGGTAGCTGATGCCTATTGATGGCATTTTATTAAAATTCCTTAGGATTTGGTGATTCACAATCATGTTATCTGTAAACATAGTTTTACTTCCTCCTTTACAACCTTTGCCTTTTATTTTTCTTGTCCTATTACATTGGCTATAACCTCCAGTACAACATAGCACAACAAAAAACAAAAACAAAAAAACCCCCAAATCTCATTTAGACATCAATCTATATAAGACTTGACTTGAAATCACTTGGTCATTTAAAACCTCCACACTTCTTTGACCTCATCTTGCTTAAGCATGTGACTTCCATATAATTTTCTGTAATACTTTGACTTTCTTTCTGTTTTCACCCTCTCTGGACATTCTTTTTTTTTGGGGGGGGGGGTCCAGTCATGGGGCCTGAACTCTGGGCCTGGGCGCTGCCCCTCAGCTCTTCAGCTCAAGGCTAGCGCTCCACCACTTGAGCCACAGCGCCACTTCCGGCTTTTTTCTTTTTGCTTATGTGGTGCTGAGGAATCGAACCCAGGGCCTTATGCATGCAAGGCAAGCACTCTACCACTGAACCACCTTCCCAGCCCTGGACATTCTTTTTCTTCCATCTGATCTCTCAATTGTAAAAGCATACATGCCCCACCTTGTGTCATAACATTAACACACTGACAGAGGTTACCTCAGGTCACAGAGAATTTTTGTATGTAAAGCCTTAATGAAAGATCCTTATCACCCCAAATTCAAAACACAAAATGAACTAAATCCATCATGAATAGAAGACAACAGAAAATAGGATTAAACTCACAAGATGTCCAGATGATTGACAAATTAGTAAATTAACAAAAAGTATATTTAAGTGTTCTGAAAGTAAAAAACCCTAAGGCATGAAAACCCCCACATTTTATAACAATAGCAATTAGCACAACAGTACCACACAGCCAGGTGCTGTGTCAGTCCTCTCACTACTATCACTTTATTAATGCTCATTCTAAACTCGTAGATATCTAGGCTATTATCACTGTGTACCAGACTGAAAACAAACAAACAAATGGAGGTGATTCGCATATGATTTCATACATAGTAAATGACAGAGCAAGAATTTGAGCTCAGGTAATCTGATTCTGATTTGAGATCTAAATAATGAAACATATAGTATCTTAGAAAAATAAAATTACTAAAACAAAACAAAACAAAACAAAAATACAATGATGTTTAGTCACAACTAAAAACTAAAGAAGTAGAAGGGAAATGTGAAGAAATTAGGGAGAAAGAAACAGATGGAAAGATATGGAAGATATGATACATTAGATAGAAAAGAGGGTCTAATTAGCATCTAATGAAACTCATGAAAGAGAAGTTAAAAAAAGAATGAACCAATTTACTATGAAATAGCGATAATTTTAGTGAACTGCTAAAAAACCCAAACTTCAGACTGAAGAAGTATAACAATCCTGCTTAGATAAAATAAAAGGAGACCCACACATATCTATCCATTCTGATTAGACTACAGAACTCCAGACATAAAGGAAATCTTAAAAGCTGTCACAGCAAACAGCCAGATTTCTCATAAAGGAACAATTAAATAGAAACTTTTGACAGCAACAACCAACCTCAAGTCAGTGAAAAAAAAAATCCTTTAAAGAACTGCGAGAAAATAACTGTCAACATAGTATCTCAAATCCAGTTAAATTATCACTCAAAAATAAGAGAGGCAAAGGCATTGTTATTTATTTATTTATTTAGAAACCAGAGATATTAGTGCTAAGAAGAGGGCTTCAATGAAATAACTATAGAGGATGTAGTTTAAGTTCAAACTTGTTTGAAAGGACAGAACTGTGAGGAAGAAAAGGAAGCAAAAAGATCAGTAAAGTTGTAAGCAATTGCAAATAACCACTCTGTGAGAATAATAAAGACAATGATTAACTTTGAAAGTCTAAGAATAAGATGGAACACAAACACTGGAGAATGTTATAAAGATAATTGGAATCAGAACTCTACATTTCTTGGCTGATTGGGAAAGGAGAAAAATATCTATTAACGTTATTTCTTTTTTTCTCTGTCAGTTGTGGGGCTTGAACTCTGGGCCTGGGCGCTGTCCCTCAGCTCTTCAGCTCAAGGTGATCGCTCTACCACTTGAGCCACAGTGCCACTTCCAGTTCTCTGGTGGTTTATTGGAGATAAGAGTCTCACGGACTTTCTTACCTGGGTTGGCTTTGAACCATGATCCTCATATCTCAGCCTCCTGAGTAGCTAGGATTATAGGTGTGAGCCACCAGTGCCCAGATAACGTTAATTTTTTTAAACAACATTTTATTACAAAGGTGATGTACTGAGGGATTGCAGTTACATAAACCAGGTGATGAGTACATTTCTTTTTGAGAAGTGTCACCCCCTCCCTCATTTTCTCCCAGTATCTAGTGAGTATCACTGATGAATTGGTTCACCCTTTGTCCTGCCATTTCTGTGCTACCCCTTCACCTCCCCAGATCAAATAAACTTACATGCAAGAAAAGGGTATAGAAATTTAAAAAAAGTGACAAAAGGGAATAAACCAGTACAATAAAAAAAACTTGTTTCCATTTCTTGGAAGTTCCTTTTGATAAGCATCGTATGCATATAGCTACTGAGTCCTGTGACCCTCTCCTAAGAATATCCTCCTTTGGTCTCACTGTGTGAATATTTAGAGTGCTGTTTAATTAGTCATGTCTAAGTGTAATTTTTTTTCTTGTCTTTTACTATCCATTGGGTTTACTTGTAAATTTAAAGGCACATTCTAATAATTACAAATGAGGGAAACTCTGCAGCATATGTTTCTTTGGGTCTGGCTTACATCACTTAATATTGTTTCCAGGTCTTTTCATTTCCTTACAAATGGGGTAATGTCATTCTTTCTGAAGGAAGCACGCGCGTGCGTGCATGCGTGTGTGTGTGTGTGTGTGTGTGTGTGTGTGTGTGTGTGTGTGTGTGTGTGTGTGTGTGTGTGTGTAATATTTTCTTGATCTATTTATTCATTGAGGGTCATCTGGATTGATTCCATATCTTAGCTATGGTAAACAATGCTGCAATGAACATGATTGTGCTGGTGGCTTTAGTGCAGCCTGATTTGTGTTCATTGGGGTAAAGGTCCAGGAGTGGGTCATAGGGGAGCTCTATGTTTAGTCTTTTGAGGAACCTCCATACTGCTTTCCAGAGTGTTTGATCAAGTTTACATTCCCACCAACAGTGTAGTAGCATTCCCTTTTGGCCACATCTCTACCAACTTTAAATTCTTGGAAACTGACTATGAGAAATTGACTATGCTCTTTCAGTTAATAGAAGAAAAAAGAATGATGAAAATCTGATGAACCAATGGAAGCAAAAAGGAGAAGCAAAGAAAAATAGGAAATCAAAAGGTAAAAATAAATAGTAAATAAAATATAAAAAGGAACATTTGGTCTATATCTCACATGTAAATTAGGAAGTATTATAAATGGTCTAGAGATCTAACTGGAAAGAAGAGCGAGAAGAAAATGAGGGTAAATTTATGAAAAGTCAGGATAGACGGCTTTTCCTAACTATACCCTAAATCTAAATTTAATGAGATAAAATCAGGAACCCAAAATGAAAAGACAAATGAAACAACAGTCTTTGCCAAGTGACAGGCTATATAAAATACACAGAGCTATTAAAATGAAAAGAAAATTACCATTAGCCAAATAAAAAACAGAGTAAAAGACATTAATGCCGAAATTCTCAGGAGAAATGTAAATGATCCTTCCACAAGAAGAAAGAAAATTTGGAATCCATTCAACTCAGAGCTGCTGCTCCCTGAATCCCAGGAGCTGCTGGCCTTGAACCTGTTTGTGTTCCACTGCCCACATTTAGAGCTTAGGCCTTGTGCCTCCAGGAAGCTCACTGCTCAGCACAAGACACAGTAAATGTAAAAGCACTTTCCCCACAGTCTGCCTCTACTAGACGCCCAGGTGGATGGTTGCTATCAGTTCAGGGCTCTATCTAGCCTTTATATACTTGGGGGCTGAAGTATCAACTCGTTCTCTCTCTCTCCAGATCTGATCTTACCCATTTTCTGCCTTTGGAGAACTCAAAATTCAATGTCAATGGCAGTTTCTTTATTTTCCATTACTCTGAGTCCAGGTAAGGTAGGAAAAAAAAATCTGATTTGCTTGCGTCCATGGTTTCCTAGTTAATCCTCTTATAAATACAAGTTTCTTTTCTAAAGCACTCTGGGGCTGTCATATATTCCTTCAATCCAATCACTGCATTCCTTTCTAACATAGCTAATTCTAACACCAGAACCTAACAGCAGTGCAAGAAAACGTCTGGCAGGGCAGAGAACCTGTTACTCAGACACCTCTTGGAGTCAGAAAGGGTATGCAACAGCCAATCCCTTTTGGTTTTAAATGCCAACCTAAGAAACTACTTGCTAATCTTCAGAAAAAAAAATAGTAGATATGGTATTAGAAGAGAGGAACTTCACTATTCTTATGAAAAATGAACAGTAATAGGCACACATTAGCTTTTAGTCTCTGTCAAATATGGTTTTCCAAAGGTATTTAGCTAAAGTAGACATTAGAATTGTCACCAGGAAAGCAGAAAGTGCTGCAGCACAGGCGTCTGCATGGCCCCTGCCCCTAGCTCCTCTGAAACAGTATGTGAATCATCCACCCACACAGCTTCCCTTCCTTGGTCAGGTCTCTCTAGTCTGATTTCCACTCACACAGTCTGTGTGAATGCCAACCCAGTGGTCCTTGGTAGATTTCTTATTTTTCTCAACTACTGGGGATTTTTGCCTCCTGCTCTCTGGGGACACTGGACAATGTCTGAAGACATTTTTGGTGGTCACAACTATATAGTGGAATGCAGCTGGTATCTAAGGGGGAGACCACAAAGATGCTGAACAACTAACATTGGCCAGAACAGCACCCCAACCAAGTAATGTTACAGAGACCTCAAGTACCCTTGTGGCCATGGTGGGAACATCCTGGCCCTAACCCAGTTACATTGCCTTAGTTTCTCTCTACTCCACTCTGTGGTCTCCCCAACCTCTTGGATTCAGCTTCTCTTCTCCTTACCTTGTACCTTCTGTATCTAGGCTCTGCCCTGGCTCATTTTGTTTCTTCTACTCTTCCTTGGCCCAAGGATGACTCAAAATGCTCCAGTTCTTCCTGGCCATCAAATATCCAACTGAGTGTCTCCAACCACAAGAGGGATTTCTCTCTTTGGATGTCACCATAACCTCAAACCCAGTTCTCCCAAACCAGAATTTATCAAGTGCATCCTATGCAAATCAGTTCTATCCTAAAATTCCCTTTTCTTCAGTTTAATTTGGTAAGGCAAAATATACAAACAACACCCCCAACAAAACACAACCCCCCCAATTCAGGCATTTTAGGCATCTCTGCACCATTAGCAATTATGTACATTGTTACTAATTGTCTGTTTACCCCTTGTTACAGTGCTATAGTTCAGGATCCTTTCCTCTAAAATGTAGTCCAAATGGACTGTTCATTCAGCCTGTTCATTCTCCATCTTCCTTCAGTGGTTCTCAGAAAGCATCCCTATCTTTTTTTCCACTTAATCACCTCATAAATGCCATGGCTGGGTATCTGGGACTCTCCATAAGTGACTGTATCCAGCCTTTTCAATTTCATTTCCAATTATGCCAGACTTTTGGCAGAACTGACCGTCTACCTGCACACACGTCGTGTTTTCCAAGGCTCTCATATTTTTGGAACATCATTTGTTTGACCAGGACCTTTCTTCCTCATTCCTATATAGACCACTGGAGCCCTTTCCACTCTGCTCCCCTCCCCCAACTTTCTGCCTCTATCAGAAGCTGTCTACCTGTAAACTCCAAACCTCTGCTTATCTCCGAACACTGAATCCGCTAGATGTTAAGCAGAAAAGAAACGTCTAATTTATTCAAGAAAAGGAGATGATACATAGATCTTAGACTAGATCATTTGGATTTGAGAATTAAATCTCTTTGAAATCAGAATTTGGAGAAGTCTACTGACATGCGTAATGTGCCAAGTAGAACAGACGGTAAGAGCAGGTAGATCCTGAATACACATTTGCACAGTGCCAATCTGCAGTGCCAATCTGCAGGCTCCTTACCTACAAAGCATGGTGATACTGTTTCTGCCTCATAAAGATGATAGGAGGATTATGCCAGGTGGGTAAATCCTTGGCACATAAATAATGCTTAATGAATGTTAGCTGTCACCATCATCAACACTTTGCTAAGTTTATAGAAGGTGATTCTGTTTTTTTCCTGGTATAGTTTACTAAATGATGTAATTCTCTGGAAGGCAGGTTCCCCCATCTTACATGTTTTGGTATAGATTAGTCTAAAGCTGATTCACCAGAGCAGTCTTGTGACTCACTCCATAATCCTAGCACGAAGTCCAGTGCAGTCATTTTGTTTCATAAAGGAAATCAAGATTTCCTTTATAAGCCGGGCGCTGGTGGCTCACGCCTGTAATCCTAGCTACTCAGGAGGCTGAGATCTGAGGATCGAGGTTCAAAGCCAGCCCGGGCAGGAGAGACCGTGAGACTCCTATCTCCAATAAACCACCAGAAAACCGGAAGTGGCGCTGTAGCTCAAGTGGTAGAGCGCTCGCCTTGAGCTGAAGAGCTGAGGGACAGCGCCCAGGCCCAGAGTTCAAGCCCCACAACCGACAAAAAAAAAAAAAAAAAAAAAGATTTCCTTTACAAATATATAAATATATGTTCCCTAACACGTAATTCAGATGACACTACTCTTATACTTCCCTTAATTTCTACTAGAGATGGTGATAAAATGTCAGGAATATAAGAACATAGTTAAAATGAAAGCAATTCTGCAGAAGCTGGGTAGTCTTGGGAGATTAAGTACAAGAAGGGATACATATGTCAGCTGTGCTCCAAGGGGGAGCACCATTTCCTACAGATACAGTAGAGTGACACCGTGGCTTGGATCTCAGCCCCCAGAGTTAGGATTACAGATGTGAGGCACCAGTACCCAGCCTTCAGTTCCCCTTTAAAATGCTTCTCTATTGTGGCCATCCATCTCCTAACAAGTCACAACCCAGGCAGCTGACAAAAATTTCATGCTTCTACCTATTCAGTCAGTTCATATCAAACTCAGCCACATTCTGCATCAGTAAATGCCACCCAGAGTCTGAGTCATTGGCTGTTTCTCTTCTTCCACATCGCTTTCAATCCTCCTATGATCACTCATTCAATTTTTTACTCCTCTGGCCTACATTTTCAACTCTGTATTCCAGACCTTTGCAAGGCACCGTGCTGGGCCTGTGGGCCTTAGGATATTAACAGCTAGATCTGCCAACCATTGAGAGCACGATCAGGAGTTTACTTTTAGTAGGTGTGTTCCGGGGAATTGTAGCAGTTTGGGCATCTATGGAAGTATCTACTAACAAGGTGGAGGAGGGATCAGAAAGAGCTCACTCCTGAGTGGAATAGTTAGATAACACATCAGGGAACGATGCCTGTGCTTGACAGACAGCTATTGGATGGGTATTATGATGTGGACAAGTGTGCCCCAAAGGCCTATGTGCTAAAGGCTTGGTACCAGGCTGTCCTATTGGAAGGAGGTGGAATCTTTGAAGTAAGTCTTTTGGGAAGCTCTCCAAGAGGTTTCTGGGACCCCAGACCCTTCCTTATTTTCCCTCTGCTCACTGGCCATGAGGTGAGTGGCTCTGTTCCACCATTCACCCCTGATCACAATATGTTACCTCACCAAAGGTGATAAGGCTACCCAGTCACTTGAGCTTGCTCAACAGGACTGGCAGAAACTAAAATTTCAGATGGGTAGTCCTATGGTAAAATGATGGGCAAGAAACGAAAGCCTTCTGGATGGAGGGCCAGGAGCGATTGGGAAGGTCAAGGCCAGAGGCGGGAGGTGTAGCAGGGAGGAGGGAAGACTAAACAACTGCTGCTTTGGTCAGAAGGGGCTGCAGGGGGTTTCTGAGCTGTGTTCTCCCCAGGGCCTTAGTCAGAGGTTTCAGTCCCATGGCAGAGGCTCAATAGAGCTATGCCAACTACAATGCAAGTTCTTGAGAGCAGGGTCCACAACACACCTGTCTGATTCAGTGTCTACACACAAAGCTTAGGCAAGAAATAGTCATATCAGAGTATTTAGGCTTGAGGCTTAGCCCTTTTCTTTTACCTGGTAGGTGCTTTAGTTTTCTTATCCCTAAAATAGTGGTAATATTAGCCCCTTGCTCCTAACTGGAAGGAATGAGTTAGAATAAAAAAGTCCTGGGCATCACTGGCTCACACCTGTAATCTTAGCTACTCAGGAGGCTGAGATCTGAGGAACACAGTTCAAAGCCAGCCCAGGCAGAAAAGTCTGTGAGACTCTTATCTCCAAGAAACCACTGAGAAAAAGCCAGAAGTGGTGTTGTGGCTCAGGTTAAGCATTATGTACATGCTGCTACTATTTATGGGTGTTATTTGGAGGTTAGTCCCAGGAGCAGGAGGACTCCCAAGGAGAGAATCACCCCAAGCCAACAGGTGCACCTTGTGACTAACAATGACAGTGTACAAAAAGGAACTGCAGGGGCTGGGAAGGTGGCTCAGTGGGAGAACGCTTGCCTTGCATGCATGAGGCCCTGGGTTCAATTCCTCAGCACCACATAAGCAAAAAGAAAAAAGCTGGAAGTGGTGCTGTGGCTCAAGTGGTAGAGCGCTAGCCTTGAGCTGAAGAGCTGAGGGGCAGGACCCAGGCCCAGAGTTCAGGCCCCAGGACCAGACCCCCCCCCCAAAAAAAAAAAAAGAACTGCAGGCCTACGGCAGGGGGCTCAGGGAATGACACTTGTGAGACTTGCTTGTTCGAACTTTGAAAGGGGCACACTTTGCCTTTACTCCCTGTGCACCAGAATGCAAAGGAGAAGGTACTGCTTGACCTTGAACCATCTCTACCATACAAAGGAAGTCATCCTCAGGCTGCACACCTGATAACTATTATTTGTACATGAAGCAAACCAAAGAATCTCAATATTTGGGAGTTGGAAATGGCAGGCAACAAAATCTACCCAATTATACCTAGAAATATGTCTCCTCTTTACAGATCTGTCTGTCTAGTGTGTGTATGTGTGTGTGTGTGTGTGTGTGTGTGTGTGTGTGTAAGAGAGAGTGAGATTCAATTTGATTTCCACTAGAAAACTCCGACAAAGAAGGGGAGAAAAACCCCACTGTCTCAGAATGAAAGGAACAGACACTAGAGAAGAATTACCCAGCGAATCTGAAAAGCAGAGGAGGGAGAATGTCTTTCATGTTTCTTCAAAAAGCCACAGTGATTTTGTAGTCAAGCACTTGTCTCATTTTCTCCCAAAGTGGCAGCACCAACATTTCTGCTCATCCTTGACTATCTCAAGCTGCCTGTCAGTTGCTAGGCAACCCTAACAGCGCGCCAGCACGTGTTAGCATCCACCTTGCTTCCTGCCTCCCACAATGCACAGCTTTCATCACTGTTCTCACTGGGTTTGCCAATGACACGTAGGCACTCATGTCTTCTTAGCCAACGGTTCTTCTTAAGGCTTTATCTTTTTGCCTGTTTGGTGCTGTGGTAACATTTAAACACTGTATATGTCATCATGTCCCAGTAATTCCTGTAACAACAAGCTGCTCATCAACCATGAAAAAATTTCACGGTAGGATCAAAACAGATGGAAGAAAAGATCATATTAAAACCATAAATAACTTGCCATAAAAGCAAGCAGCCAAACAAAAGAGAAATTGCCAGCCAGTAAAACATTTGAAAAGTGTTAAATTCAAGCTAGTTTAAGTTTCTTTGAACACTGACATCTGGTTGGTTGTACTTGTCTTGATGAAAGAGAATAATCTTGACCAATTGTCAAGGTAAGCTCCTATTGAGGTTAGAAAGAGCTGTTATCTATGGAGAAATGTGGCTCGTATTATATGTCAGTGTTACAGATGCAAACCAGACAAAGGCTGCCCAACCTGCTTTTGCAAATCTCAAGAGGCCTAATGAATGTGAGGCACTAAAAATCAAATGATTAACGAACGTTAAACATATCACACAGTTTAGTGGGTAATCTCCTCATGTGTATTCCATCATCATCCTCAGAGCATTTTATAAATCAGATAAAAGCCCATATTATATTGCTAGGGGCTGGTCGCTTATCCTATAATCCTAGCTACTCAGGAGGAGTCTGAGATCTGAGAATCATGGTAAAGTCCTTCATTAGATGCTCTCATCTCCAATCAAGTGATAGAATGCCAGTCTTGAGCAAAAATGGGACAGTGTCCAGGTGCTGAGTTGCAGGCTGAGTATGGGCACTCGCACGCATGCGCCCCCCCCCACACCCTCCCCCCATGCGCCCCCCCCCCACACCCTCCCCCCCCCCCCAATATTATAAATGAGTTTCCAAATTTAAGTGGCCAGACTAGTAAGTGGCAACGCAAATTGGGATTTGGATATTTGGACCCCATGTCAGGTTATATCCTCAGAAGTATAGTGCTGGTTACTGGTATTTCCACCTGAGGGCCCTGGGCTTGACATGTTAATAGGGCTAAAGCCACTAGAGTCAGGAAGTGAGTAATGATGGTTTCAAGTTGAAGAGTACAGTGGCAGCTAAGGGCACAGGAGCAGGAGGACCAGTTTTGTATACCTTTTCATACTGGGTGTACATATTACCTATTGGAAAATACAAAGTTTTTTTTTTTTTTTTTTTTGCTGGTCATGGGGCCTGAACTTGGGCCTGGGTGCTGTCCCTCAGCTCTTCAGCTCAAGACTAACACTCTACCACTTGATCCAAAGTGCCACTTCCAACTTTTGCTGCTTATGGGGTGCTGAGGAATCGAACCCAGGGCCTCATGCATCCAAGGCAAGCACTCTACCAATGAGCTACTTTCCCAGCCCTGGAAAATAGTTTTTACAAGAGTTCCAATTCAAATACATTCATGCACTGAAGAGTCAACAATGGATGCAAACCTAAAGGTAAACATAATAAACTGAGGCTGCTTACCTATAAGTTTCATTCAGAGGGGAGGATTGGAGATAGACATTGAAGGAGTAGCCTCATTATTTCAGATAATAGAAAAAAAACCCAAGGAGCAGTCTAAAGGGAGTCTAGGGGAGTTCTCAGTCACTATTTTAAATTTTCTGAGCCTCTACAAGCATGAACTATATTAGGCCTTGTATCTGTCAGTCTGGCAGCAAATGCAAGCATGAGACAATTATCAAAAGGTAGGATGAGTATTTTGGTAGGAAACAAAATTGGACAATTACAGGCTCAGTTTCTCTTAGAGTGAAACAAAAGCTTCTAATTCAGAGTCTAATAAAACAGAAATTTCATTAAGGATAGTTTTAGTGTGAGTTTTATGCTTCTCAGTGATGTTGTCACTATAGCAACTCTATACTAAAACATGACTCAGGACTTTTGAAAAATATTCCAGTCAAAACCTCAATCACAGCACATAATGAAGGAGAGGAAAGAAAAAAATTGTGAGTTGCTTGTATTTAATAGAATAAATGGAAAAGTGAAGGCTAGCATTATTGAAAGACTCCAGTCTCTGACTATCACTGGCTGCAGTTTTCACACTGGCGAAGTGTCAGTTGGATAAAACAAAATTCTTGTGTTGGGGAAGCTAATATCCTCCACTTGTGGGCCAAGAAATAATAGGGAAGAAGATCCCTACACACTGCAATAAGAAGAGACTTTGAAGGGGAGGAGATTTCTAAAGAAGGAAATCAGATCATGTGGGAGATCCTCCTAATCTTTTCTGAGACTATTATTTTTAACAAGTCTACATACCCAAGTACACATGGTAGTTAGGCACAGCCAGGTGGCAGGGCTAAGTCCTTCCTGCAATCAAACTGCCTCCTCTGCCCCCAGGTAAGTACAACACACTTCTTAAATTGCCTTTGGAGCTGGAGCTTCAGGATGCCAATGATATTCAAGGGTTGTTTTTGCTCAATGATGGGAGATACACTTCAGTTTGGAAAACAGATAAGACATTAGGTCAAGCCAAGTGTGCAGAATGAGATGAGGAACCACAGGGCGTTAGAAACACCAAAGAAGAGGCCAACGGTGCCCTGTTGGAGAAGCACACTATTTGAGAATAAGCCAAACAGACTCCACTAAAGCCTTGTTTATTTTAGAAAGGCTTCTGGAGCAATCTTCTTACAAAGCACTCAATGATTCCAACCAATCTGAATGATCACGTGCACTGATGTAGAACTGCCTTCCACAGACCCATGACTAATAAAGCCTCGGGGGACCCCAGGAGGTGTCACTGGCAATTCAGCCTCTAAAAGGGGCAAAGTGTGGCCACCAACTACTGCTCTGGCCTCCCCATTCAATCAGAGGAAACACAGGCAAACCCCACACCCCTGAGATCCCCCAGTGATTCATACTCATGACACTCTCCTTTCTTTTCCAGGTCTCTGCTTAAATGATACCTCATCAACCAGGCCTTACCTGACCCTCCTATTTACTGGGCAGCTCCTTGCTCTACCTGGGTCCTTAGCACCCCGAAGCTGAAGCATGGTGCCTGCAGTCACACTTACTGTCTGAAACCATTTCCTCACTTCCACAGTGATGCCCATGATCAGCCCCATTACACACACACACACACACACACACACACACACACACACAGTCTGTACCAAATGCATCTTGCATTCCAGCTGCCCTGCCAGGCACTGGACACTGGGTGTGTTGCAGAAGACAGACAAGAACATGGCCTCAGATTCTGTAGGAGAGCCAGATAATTCCACAAACAGCCAAAGGCACAATGACGATGCAGGAAGTCCTAGGTATTATGTAAGCCAGGAGGGCTTCTCAGAGAGGGGGATGTTTAAGTCCTGAAGGGAAAGACAAACTAATGGCTCTTAAGTGAGAACCTTCTGGTATAGAATGGTCCGCAAGCGATACAGAATTACACAATGTATACAATAAGGTACTTGGCTTCAGTCAAACATGAACTCCACTGGTGCAGGAGGCCGACATTTGTCAATTCCTCCATTCCTATAGTGCCTTTGTGGGCAATTCATATTTCGAGTAATATGTGGTGCTGTCTCAACCCTGCAGCTTTATTCTCATCTGGCGAGAGGACAATGTAACCTCACAACAGTAATGACTGAACTGAACAAGACACGTAGGTGAAAGCCAGCTACTGTCTGCCTGCAGAGTGCCAATTACATTCTTTCCCTGGGTGCCGGCAAGGTCTGACATTTTGATAGTGATCTCCCCGGTGACGAGGGACTTTGGCTGAGGCACTCAGGAGAGCCAGGAGACTGGATCAAGGGCCTGATGATACACTCTGAGGTGACTGCGGGGCTTGTTGGTATAGTAGGTATTGTATGTAGTAGGTATAGTAGGCTTGTAGGTATATAGTAGGTGTAAGTATAGATTTTATGGGTTGGAAGGTCCCTGTGAAGGGCTATGCTCCTATCCTCTTACAGCAGATGTTTTTCTTCTTCTTCTTTTTTTTAATCCAACAGCTGTGACTGATCTTCGGAATTAAGCTTCCACAAGAGAGGCAGGTTGAGGTAGGTTGAGAAGCTACCCCTGTCTGAAGGCAAGTGTATGTAAAAGTGACCTGAACCCCTCATACCAGACTTCTTGCTTTCAGATCTCAGGAAATGGGTTTGGAGAGAGTCAATGACTCAAATGGCAAGAGGCGCAGTTGAAATGTGGACTAGGTTCTACCTAACTCCAAACCCATGCTCTTCCTGCTATTCTAGTCAATCTCCCTCCCCTCAGCCTTATCCCCTCCGCCTCCCCGGCTTCTGCCTGCTCTAGAACTCCTGTGGGGCCTCCTCCTACCAGTTCTTCCTCACAGAGAAAGGCTGTTATCTCTCCACGTGGCCGAGCCTGGCTGCACATGTCCGCCCTCATCCTTCAGTGCTTCTCCAGATGACATCATTACTGCCAAGCTTTCTGTGACCGGGCCTAGTCCCTATACCCCTATACCAGCATCCTAGCATCCTACATGTTCTCCAGCAGAGGGCCTGTATCAGCTGTTCTGCTGCCCACCGTGCTTTTCCCTGGGAGGGCTGGGACCTTCCTGTCCATCTGCCTCAGCCTGAGCATTAACCTTCTAAGGCTGCCTTCTCTGACTGCTCTGGACATGCTTCAACACATCACACTTGCAGCTGGCCTTACCTGTCATTTTCATGTTTACTTGTACACGGTGTGCCTCCTCGGCCTGAAATCAGCTCTTCTAGAGTCAGTTTACATCTTTTGTTCCCCATGGTACAGAGCCTGATGCACGGAAGGCAATTATCTGCTAGCTATGGAAAGGCAGGCACTTTGTTCATCCTCAACTAGAATGAAGTCTTAGTCTTAGTGCCTTGAATATCACAGCGCATCACTAGTGTCCCTGAATACAATTGGGTCCTTATCCCACTTAAATCCCAACGCATCCCCACTCACTTAGATCCTGTGTCTGTGTCTCATTAGGGGCAGTTTTGGGGTAGTACTGAAGTTTGAACTCAGGGCTTTGTACTTTGCTAGGCAGTTGTTCTACTGCCACTGTCTGTTCTGGTTATTTCTGAGTTAGGGTCTCACTTGTACCTGAGCCAGGCTGGACTGGCATCCTATTTTACACTTTCCACACTAGCTTAGGATGGCAGACATAGGCTACTGTGCCTGTGATGGAGTCTTGTCAACATTTTTGGCCTGGGCTGGCTTGGACCAGGTGATTTGCCTGATCTCCTCCTCCTGCACAGCTAGGATCACAGGCAGGAACACCAGTGCCTGGCTTCTTGAGACTTCTTGAATGTGGAACTGTATCACCCTTGTGTCCTCTCTGCCTACAATGCCATCAGTTTTCATGAAATGCATGTTGAGTACTGTGAAGTACTGAAGAGGATGGCTGGGTCTCTCAACTGCATCAGTTTCTAACTGGTTTGTGGAGGTGGGGCCAAGACTGTGAAGGTAGAGACTTGCTTCATGGTGGTTAATCATCAGGAGGGAGATCAGATATTCCTCAGTTGCTACATGTTTTAAAATGATCCTCTGAGAAAAGACAACTGTTGGGAGAGGAGGGGAAGGATGCTGGTCAGAGGAGCCTTGCATACAAAGCCACTGCAGTAGAGTTAGCCTGATGCTTGGCACACAAGAGCCTTAGTCCCTGTTGTCATGCTACAGTGGAATACCTGAGGGAGATGGGAGGAGAAAGCAGGAGGGTTGGAATCTACTCCTTTGTCACGAGCTCAATTCCCTGCCAACTACCTCAATCCCTCAATAACAGCACCTCTCCATTTGTGAGGGTGGCCCAATCACCACCTGTTCATCCCACCTCTCAACCTGGCTGCATTGGGGATTAGGCTTCTAACAAACGACCCTCAGGGGGACACAGGAGACCACAGATGACAGCCTTATCATGAACAGAGGAACCGTGTCTGCCAGACACAGGGGGCTGAAGGTGAAGCAGTTAATCCGGAGTGGTCTACTAGGTTGTCAGTAGTAACCTGACATCAGTCCAGGGGTTCCACTCTTGCCCATGAATTCATCAGACTCAATTTCCAACTGTGGAGGTGTTTGTTAGCCCATGTATGAGCTTGGCACCTCATCCCATCCAGGGCCTATGCAGCTCCAGGACTGGAGAGGCTCAGAGAAAGTCTTTAGGGCAGAACACTGTTCTGTGGTGAACACAATCACTTCATCTAGTACAAGCTGATCATACTAAAGTTTGAGTACATTCTCCTAAATAGGATGGAACACAGCAGTGAGGAAGAACCCATTGTAGAGAGCTCTGAGGATTTCAAAGATATGTGGGAAGGAGAGATGAGCAGAGGCTCAAGACTCAGGGCCTCTTGCTCTTGTTTGGTGTTTTGGCTCAAGGCTGGTGCTCTATTACTTGAGCTACAGCTCCACTTCTGAGTTTTTTGCTGGTTAGTTGGAGCTAAGAGTATCTGGGACTTATCTGCCTGAGCTGGTTTCCAATCATGGTCCTCAGATCCCAGCTTCCTGAATAGCCAGGAATACAGGTGTAAGCCACTGGTGCCCGGCTGACTTCTAAGTGCTTCTCTTGCCTAAAGTCTCTTTACAAGTGCCATTTCTCTTTATGAATTCTTTCTTTCTTTTCTCTTCTTTCCTTCCTTCCTTCCTTCCTTCCTTTTTCTTTTCTCACAAAGCCTGAGTTGTTTATTTACAATGGTGCCACACAATATATAGTAGTAGTTTTATAGTTTGATTTAGAAATGTATAGAAGTTGAGTATTAAAGAGGAATCATAATAAAGGATCCATGGTTAAAGACAGTAAAAATCCTTTATCTATCCTCTCTCTCTTTTTCTCTTCAAATAAAAAGGGAAAATAATTCTAGAAAAAATTCTCTTCTGTGATACTTTAATTCGTTGGTACTAACAGTGATTATGTTACTGAGTCATGAAGAGATGCCCAGTGGCTGAGTTCAGACTAGGAGTCAGGTGCTGATGCTCCAGTTCCAGCGCTATTTTCAAAAGGCAAAGCAATTTATCTTCCTTAAAATACAGACACAAAAATGCCAGTGCCAAGGGGCTCCTTACAGGGATGATAAAAATATTCTAAAATTAGATTATGATGATCGTTGCACAATTCTGTGAATATGTTAAACCATTACATTGTAGACTCTCAGTGGGCCAATTTTATGCCAAGTGAATCATCTTAATAACGACGTTTTTAAAAAGGGCACTAGGAGATTGATTGCTGAAGTTTAAATTACCTATGTAGAAACTAATGAAGGATAAAATTAATTTAAACATTTCATGGTTCTTCTGTATTTACCCGAAATGTCAATTTTTTTTCAACCCCATGATTATCACAGTAAGGTGTAACAGACATAAATGCAAAGTGTATGCAAATCTTATAAAAACGGACAGGAAAAAAATCAGGCAATGATCACATACTCTATAAAGGGATTACTAGGAAGCCTCCTTGATGTGAGTCCCATATGACACAAATAGGCTGAAAGCTAGTGACAATTTACAGATCACTGTTTAGAAATCCCCTCAGTAGATGGATCTTACAGTGACACTGAACAATTTCTGCAATGAGGAATATAAGGGCCACTTACCTTGTGACAAGGAACCAGGCAATTTTGCTGAAGTCTGGCGAAGTCCTCAGATATGTCTTGATATGTGGCATGGCATTGCTGCGGCCAGATGTCTCAGCAGACCACTTACTAGTGACAGAAGATAAACGATTAGTTAGGAAATAATCCACAATGGGAGGCGGTCTATGCCTGTAATTCCAGCTAACCAGGAGGTAGAGATCAGGAAGGTGGTGGCTTGAAGCCAGGCAGGGCTAAAACTTCATAAGATGCCTTCCTAACAAAACAAGCTGAGCATGGCGATGCATTCCTGTCACCTTCACTGTGGAAGGACTATAGGTAGGAGAATCATAATTGGAGGCCAGCCCCAGTCAAAAAATGAGACTTATCTAAAAAATTAAAAAAAAAAAAAAGAGCTGGGGGATATGACTCAAGTGATATACCAGCTGCCTAGCATTCAGAAAGCCTGGAGTACTGCCAAACAGAAGAAAAAAATCAAATTGGTCATAATCCTAATATTAGGAAACAGCTGCATAAAAAAGCAAAATCCTGTAATCTAAAAAATAGTAGGACCACATTTCTGTGACCTGTGATAACAGTGTAAACTACTCAGACAACAGAATAGCATGATCTTTTTAGAAAGTGGGAATTAAAAAAAAAAAGGAAATTTAGCATTGCTTCCCAAAGCACCCAAATCCTTCTGGCATACTGCCTTCTGTCTTTCTGTTACACACACACACACACACACACACACACACACACACACACACACACACGCACGCACACACACACACACACACACACACGAGAAGATCCATTATTTCTGTTTGGCATACTGCCTTCTGTCTGTTACACACACACACACACACACACACACACACACACACACACGAGAAGATCCATACTGCCTTCTGTCTTTCTGTTACACACACACACACACACACACACACACACACACACACGAGAAGATCCATTATTTCTGTTGTGCTTTTTTATTTGGACCTGTGAACTCCTAAAGGTAGGAATCAAAGTCCCACACTGTGCTGAGTAGAAAACTTAAATGAAACAAATACAAAGGGGACAAAATGTAGTCACCACTGAGTTGAAAAGTACACAGGGCTTCAGTCTTAGCTTTGCATTCTGTTTCTAAGTTCCCAACACTGCAGGGCTAAGGTGACATGGGAGTAAGCAGCCTGTCTCCTAGGTCCCCATTCTTACTATAAGACAAGAGCACTGTTGCTTAGCCTGCAAGTGTAGAATTAGGAAGAGGGAGGCCCACCACATTCTTCAAGTGAATTCAGTCATCTGAGTTTGAAAGGAGCTCAATAGAAGGTCCTGGTAAGGGACAATCTGTCTACAAAGGTCTAAAGAAAGGCTCTAGGATGATACACATATGTAGAGGAAAGCTACTGACATGTAATCCTGCCTTCACTTCCAGTTCCCAGCACAAAAATGACCTACTGAAGGAAGCATAGAATTAGGTTAAACCAAGGACATTCTTTCACTCTTCCATTCATTAATTCACTGGAGTCTGGTGACTTGTCTCCCTAGGAACAGTGGGCTGGGCTCTATCCTAGGCCATGCTCAGCCACATACCACCACAGGGCTGACAGAATGGTTCTTGTCCTATTCCAGAAAAGTCAAGGAAAATGCTACTTATGCAAATATAAACTACCTCCGTGAGATCTTTTTATTTATCATTTTCTCTGCATGCCAATATTTAAATAGAAGCTTCATGGAGATAAATTTTACTCCTTGGTATTAAAAACCTATTCCCAAAATATTTCCAAAACCTTGTTTTTAAATTATTTCTATCAGTAACATATGTAGAAGAAGGGAGAAGGTGACATTATATAAGGTTCCCTTTTTAAACAAAATAGACCAACAGAAATAACATCCTTACTCCTAAAGAAGTAATAGCAGCATTCTGGACCAATTACTTACTGAAAGTAGGAATGCAGCCAGCCTTGTTTCTCTGCTGTCTGGATGCTGTAAGGAAGAGAGCCCCCGGCTTTTAAAAGAAGAAAAAGAAAATAAAAATAACAAGTATTTATTTGAACTTCCTCACTAAGAAGAATATCTATAGTTAGCAGTGAAGGTAAATGAAAATCAACTTAAGATTTCATTTGAAGGAATAGTGTGTGTGTGTGTGTGTGTGTGTGTGTGTGTGTTTCATTTGAAGGAATAGGGTGTGTGTGTGTGTGTGTGTGTGTCAGTGCTAGGGCTTGAACTTAGGACCTGAGCACCAGACCTTAACTTTTTTGCTCAAGGCTGATACTCTACCACTTAAGCCATAGCACCAGTTTAAGATTTTTGGTGGTTAATTGGAGATAAGAGTATCACAGACTTTTCTGCCTGGACTAGCTTCAAACAGTGATTCTCATATCTCAGCCTCCTAAGTAGCTAGGATTACAGGTGTGAGCCACCACACTTGGCTTAGAAGCCAATTTTTGTGCATCTTTGGAAGGAAGATTGTAGATTCATCAGTGACTTAGCTAACATGTTAAACTTCTCCATAGTCATCTATATCTAAAGACTAGAAACAATCCCAACATCCAGTATGGCATGTCCTGGCTCCTATTGCAAATAACTAAAACCATAGTCCATTTTTGAACCAGTTAAAGTGGCTTTATTGAAAATACCACATTCTTCCTCATTACACGTGCACATTAAATAGATCTAGCTTATTAGAGGTGCAGAAAAATTATAAAAGGAAAAACTACCATTATGTCTAAGAGTCTTCATGAAATAATTTTAGTTTTGCCATTAAAAAGCAACAAATAGGCTACTGTACGCAGAACATTTTGATATTTTTTTTCTAACATGGTTACATCTAATTTGTTAAGTAATAAATGGGTTGAATTACTTGCAATTTAGTGCATTCTGCTTTCAGCCCTTAGTGATGCTAATTAGGCTGCTTTTTCGAGAGCACTCACTCGCGGGGATTTTACTTCATATCACTTGATTGCACTGTGTAGGGTGCTGTGAATTCCACACAGAACGTTAGTGCTCAGCAGTGGGTTAAGGGAAATGAATGGAAGATATGTGCAAGGTAAAACGCTGGGCATTTGAAGATGAAGACCTTGGGGGGAAAATTAGGACCTAGCAATGAAGGTACAGTAGCAGCAGTAATTGTTAATTCTAGATCTTAAGTTTATCTGTATCAAGAGTGCTACTGATCAAGATGCACTGTACTCATAATCTGACTTGTGAAACTGAAACTCCTTTGTACAACTACTTAAAATAAAAAAGACAAGGTGTCAGCCATGTCTGATGTTAGTCAAGGCACCCGAGTACTAGGGGAGGCTGATTTTAGATAAACATCTTACCAAGCAACACACTGGACACCCTACTGGTAAAAATGAGTAGGACGAGTGTTCACAGGGCTACTGTGAGGAACATAGAACACATGTGAGCTGCCTAACGCAGTGGTACCATCTCCAGCAAACCTAGTTTATGATCCTTATCCAGTATAGAGCAAACCATCTCCCCATTTTCAGGCTCTTTTCTTTCTCTTCTCTTCTTTTCCCTCCCTCCCTTCTTCCTTCCTTTTTTTTGGTCCAAGACTAGGTCTCAAACTTGATACCTGAACTTTCGCTCACTGGCTAGCACTCTACTAACTGAGCCATGCCTCCACCCCATCTTCACATTTTTAAACAATATTGGAAACGTTTTCCCAGGACATTTATGACAAAATACACAGACCCACAGATGAACCCACGCCCCCAGCAATTACCAGGGTATCCTTCTAAGCTGGTCCGCACGTTTTCCACAGAAGGATAGATCTACACAAAAGAATGATGTGAGTAATTAGGATAGACCTAATACTAATTAAGATGATGAATCAGAAAAGAGAAGATAAAACTCGAAATGTGCTGTGTTGAAAAAAAAAATAAATGATGACCAGCTTTCAAGAAAATGCAAATCTCAATAGAAAATACTTAGTCTATGAGGAAGCTGGGATCTGAGGATCGTAGTTTGAAGCCAGCCTGATCAACAGAGTCTGTGAGACTCTTTTCTCCAATTACAGAAAACGCCAGAAGTGGTACTGTGGCTCAAGTGGTAGAGTGCTAACATTGAGCTCAGAGACAGTGCCCAGGCCCCCCCAAAAATTTTAAAAAAGAAGACTTAGTCTAAAGTGAAGGGAGGGGTCACACTATCCAAAAAGCAAGTGTACTCACTACCTGGCTTATGAAATTGTAATCCTCTGTACAACACCTTAATAATAACAATAAAATTATGTTCAAACAGAAAAGACTTGGTGTAAAACAAATTGTAAGCTCCCATTTTAATAAGAGCTCTCATCTCACTGAAGAAAAAAGGGAACATGTAGTAATTAAACCTTAGGAAGTGTATATATGTGTAATAAAAAAATTACATTTTTCTCTGAATACTTTCCCCTCTGAAATGCCAAATTAATACTGAGTTGAATGTAAAAATGAATTGGTTCCCAAGCCTCTAAGTAATTAATAGAGCTCCTTATTCTGCTGCCACTATTATACCAAATAGTTTCTCCTGCACTGCTGGCTTAACAACCTGAAAGGAAGAATAGAAACAAAGACAGGCCAGTCTGTGGCTGAAAGGTCACAAGCCAGCCAACCCTCAGCATGAGCTGATACTAACTCAATTAAAATGACAACACTAACCCTGATTTCTCCAGGTCAGAATTACTGGGGGGAAAAAGCATCCCTGGCCAAGAAGATTGCTTCTCCATCTTTTTCCAGAGACTACAAGTAAATTAACTCGAGAAGGAAGAGAACTCACCAAATGAAGGGGAGTGACACTTTTTCCAGGCATTTTGCTTTGCTCCCCCAGTGTGACCAAGCTCTCCTTGAACTCAGAACACAACCATTTGGACTCATCAGCCCCCAACGAGCCAATGCTTGAAAACTGGCCCACTATAGGCCAGTACTCAGCTTTAGGTATAGGTGAGACATGTTCCTTCAGAAGCTGTCAGAGAATAAAAAGAAATGCTGCAGTCACTCGATGATAAAAACAGAAATACACAATACACCTCAGAAGATGGACCTTTGCTTTTCAAATGCCTAATTTGCTAAGAAATGCTACAGTAGAAATTAACTTCACATCCATATTTATGTTGTTCTTTAGGAAATACTTTTGAAGTACTAAAATGTATGTAATGTCTTTCCAAATAGTAGGAGGGGACAAGTGTTAATTTTCCAAAATTCTTTGATTTGTACTAAAAACAAAGATAAAGAAATAATGGAAGCCAGGTGTTAGTGATTTAGGCCTATAATCCTAGGTACTCAGAAGTCTGAGATTTGATGATTATGATTTGGAGCCAGCCTGTGCAGATAAATCCCAAAGACTCTTATTTCCAATTAATCAGCAAAAAACCAGAATAGGAGGTGTGGGGGAGTCAGCTGTATTAAACAAACAACAAGAAAAATCCCCAACCAAGCCAGAGTTCAAGGCTCTAAGTTCAAGCCCCAGTACCGGCATACACACACATACATAAACACAAGAAACAAAAACTGATTTTTGTTTAGATTTGAGATGCATCCCTAATATATATTATTACATGTGTGCAAATATCCCATGATCTGAAAAAGTAGGTGCTGAGTATTTCAGATAAGGGCTGATCAACTGGAAAATTGTTTATAGAGTGAGATGTAAGTTTTTCAGAAAGCCACTGGAGATAATTCACTAAGTCTGGACAACTGTACAAAGAAAAATGAAGAAAACTCCATCTTGAATTTCCTTATTATTTTATCTTGACACAAACTTTTCTTTGTTTATTTTTCCCAGCAACAAATGCCATTTTAAAATAAGTTTTCTTAAGGGCACTGCATTGGGCTTGTAAACAACATATAGTATTAACTAATTTGGATGTTAAAAATTCCTTTTTTCTTTTTGTAGTACTGAGGCTCGAACTCAGGGGCTTGTGTGGGCTAGGCACTTGAGCCATGCCTCTACTTCTTTTTGCTTCAGTTATTTTTGGATAGGATCTCTTATTTCTGTCCCAATTCAGCTTCAGATTGAAATCTACCTACTTAATGAACTCTATATAGCTGGAATTACATACGTGTATCAGTACATACATTAAAAATTCTTGATATGTTGACAGCTACAATAGTTGTGTGAACTGTAAGCATAATTATCTTTATTACAAGGAATGTAAAAAATCTAAGAAGACCATATACTTATGCCATTTAGAACAATATAGAGGCAAAAAAACCCTACCAACACCAACCCCCCAAATCAATCATAACAAAACAAAAACTCCACAAACACCCCCTCCAAAACCAAACCAAACCATCTTAAAAGTAATTATTGAATTTTTTTTAGGCAATCAACTTATGGATTGCCTGCTACTCTCCAAGAATTTTACTGTAAGTACTGTGAGGTTGCCAGTAATATGTACAATTATAAATGAAAATGGAGCAAGAATATACATTAATTTTTAGAGCAATGTAAAAATAGTAAAAGTTCTATTACCTTCCTAAGCCTAAAATGTCCCCAATTATCTTTATGGCTTCCTTGAAAGCGTCCTGGAGTCGAACCAATAAGGTAAACACTAAAAAAAAAATAATAATAAAAATAAAATGGAAGTTACTAAACACAGTGACCTGCCTTGCTAGCTTAAAAAAAAAATCCCCATGGAAACCATACAACCCTGAGAGGTTGAAGGGCTGCCATTTCCTGGTTTTGCCTCCTTAACTATAACAGATTCTCAGCGATGCAGTTGGCAAGCCAGCTCAGGAACAAGACTCACAACTACAAATGTGAAAAAGATACTCTTTTAAGAGTGACCCTGTGGGAAGCTTAAGACCCACTGCCACTTTTAATGCCTGACAGCAATGAGATACAGAACTCGGCCAAATCTGCTTTCACCCCTTCCTCTCCTAGTGTAGCATAGACAAATACACACAGCCTTTCCCAAGGGCCTGTGTTCTAGACTTGCAAGCTGAAGCTATAGCAGGCCACCAGAGATGGTAAGAGAACACACGCACTCGTGCACGCATACACATACACATACATACACACACACACACACACACACACACGCACACACGCACGCACGCATGCACAGGCACATACATACTTTGTCTCAGAGAGGTCATGCTCCTGGATGGTGTTGATCCACTCCTGGAGAGCTGGGTCATTGTAAGCCAGCAAGTAACGGATAAGATCAGCTTTAAAATGTGTTCTGGAATCTCCACAACTGTGGGCTCCAGGGTCAATCCGTGGATACAAGGGGCTCAACCAGATTCTGAAATGGAAAAACAAAAAGAAAACCTAATCTTTAATGGCTGGGAGCACCAATGATCATTAAACTCCCTTTGAATGGATTACACGCTGGCTCTGAGGAAGGGACTCCTGGCCGAGAGACTTCCCGTGGTTCTTAGGACATAGAAATCCCACCGGCGAACAACACTCTGCTGGCTTCCAATCCAAGTCACGTTCATTTCTGAATGCCTGGCCAAGACTCCAGCATCATGTCCACATCAGTGCAGCTCTTTAGCCAAATGGGAAATAAGAAATAAAAAATGCTCCCAGCTAAGGAAAGTACATGTACAAATATATTTTCAATGAATAAATCCATTTTCATAATGAATGTTACAGTGGTTTGGTGTATTTTCATATCATTTACTCCCTGGCTTTTACAATGAGGATATATCACACTTAATATGTTAGGATCAACCTCAAATTCGTAAGCACTTAAAAACAGTTTCCCTATTTTCTTATTCTGATGGGACTATGGAGGAGCTGCCCAACTCCAAGCTGGCAGCCCAAAGACCTAGCATAGAAGCCCTGGGGGATGGCAGAGGCATAGATGACTAGGTGTGAACTCAGTGGACTCCAATCCCCGTGGCTGAGGCTTTTAGAGATGGGGTGCAGACATCTCAACCCTAAATCGGTTGGGATGACACTGACGTGGAGAGGCACATCTAAGAGGGACACTTGAGTATAGAGCACATGGCTCATAGGTCGAGCAGGCCCATGCCCCACGGCTGGAAGGCCTCTGATTTCAACTCAACCCCAGGTGTCACTGGCCCTCGGGAGAACTCAGTGTGAAGAAGGATGCTCTGAATCAGTTCTGGCCCAGTCATGTCCTTTGGCCGCGTGAGCAGGGGCTACACAAATGTCTACATTTCTTCCAACACAGAGCACCGCCAAACAGCGCTTTGCTAGGGCAGGCAGAGATGTGTGGGATGGCTGTGAAACAAAGGACAAAGGAAGCTGTTCACAGCTTCTAAGGGAGGGAAGAGCTGAATTTCATTTAAAGGGATCTAAAATCCCTCTTTAATAAAACCCTCTCTTTTTAAAGAGGTTTCAAAAACTAGATCTGTAAACTACTTAATGATAATAAATTTAAGAAGTAAAAAAAAGTATATACAATAACAGTGAATATAAAATCAAGTGGGGTGCAGGTGGCTCACACCTGTGATTTGATTCTATCTACTCAGAGGCTGCGATCTGAGGGTTGGGTTGAGATATGATGCCAGCCCGGGCAGACAAATCCCTGAGACTCGTATCTTCAACTAACCAGAAAAAAGTCAGAAGTGGAGTGATGGATAAAGTGGAAGAACACCAGCTCTGAGGGGAAAAAAAGTGGTCTTGAATTCAAGACCTATTACTGGAATAAACCAAAACCAAATCCTAACGCTCTCAAATTCAGCTCTTCTTGTGGAGATTCACACTAAATTAACACCTTGAGTTTTTCCTTTGATACCTGTTTTGGAAAGACAAGGGTGAATGGAAGCCAAGAATGCTATGTGGTAAGTTCTGCTGAGAAAAGGAATTAGTTCAGGGTTCAGGTCTTTCATTTTGCAGCCTCTTTCTTGGCTCAGGTTCTTTGCACATGCTGCTCAGTCTACTTGGCTGGAGAGTGTATGAGCACGACCTCAATTTCTATAGAAACTAGGGGAAAAAAACCTACCATACATACAGCTATTTATGTTTATAATAATGGCAGATGTGGATGAATGGTTATATTCCAATGCTTATGCCTCAAGAGAGTGGAACAGGGCTGGGGGAGTAGTAAAGCAGTAGTAAAGGGGTAGTAGTAGTAAAGTAGTAAAGGGGCTGTGAGTGTGGCTCAGAGTATAGCACTAGCATATGTGAGGCCCTGGGTTCAGTCCCCAGCAACCACCAACAAACGCCCAAAACCCACACACACCAAAAAAGCCTAACTCTTTCTGCTTGTGGTTCTTTTCAAGGCCATCTAGGCATTGTTTGTGCAATTAAACAACAGAAAAAGAGGAACAAAGTGAATGCTCTAGCTTTTGGCCCTTCCTGGCACAGGCAGTGACAACCATGAAGTGCGCAAGCACTACAAACCCTTGGGTTTTCTGGTGCCAGTCCTCTCGGATGAGGTTGGAGGTATGGATGACGACGCGGAGGCCTTCTTCATACAGCAAGAGCATCATTTTCCTTCAAAGACAGAAAGGGAGCAAAAGGCAGGAAGAGGATTTTCAGAGTATGCAGTACCTTTCTGATGCAGATGTAATAGCTAGAGGAATTCTTGAGCCCTTATATATTACCAAAGTTTTATTAAAGTTTACAATCTGCCCTTCTAAACATTACTATTATGGAAGTCTGTTTCAGTGACAGAAAACCACCTTCAGAAAATGCTTGAATATTTGGTGGTAAATTTTCACTCCATGTAGCTGGTTCTAGCAAAGCTTTGTCCTCAAGCCTGGCCCATTATTTTTATTACTGTTGTTGTTGTTGCTTTGTAAGGGGCAAGTGTTCTACCACTGAGCTACATCCCCAGCCCAAGGCCGGCCCCTTAAGGTCTGTTGGACATCACTCAAGGCTGGGCAATAGGAACATCTTAAAGGGTGTTTTCAAAGTATGGGTACAACCTCTTCGTGGCATGGCTAGAAGGACAAGCCTGATTACACTGCACTCATTCATTTAAGAGTATATGCTCAGGAACCTGGTTTCAGCACACAGGCAAACCATGTGCATGACACTGACAAATACAATGCATTTCTGACTGTGGGTTGCAATTCAAGTTGCCTTGTGAGATACTCCAGCCCTATTCCATGGACTTTTTGCACTCCAAAGAGGTCACCCTTTTCACCAGTGCGTATTTGGACTTGAAGCTAACATGATCTTTTGCTTCCCTGTTAACTCAATCAGGCCTGGGTAAGCTCGCTTTCTCCAGGCTGCTCAGCACCAAACACATTTCTCCTATTTCATTTCGTGTGAAAAACAGGAGAGAGAGGATGTATCTAAGAACTTTCCATTTGGAGTTTGGGAGTTCTGAGCTTGAATCTATCCTTCTGCCAGTCTGTGTTCAAGAGTCTCAGCTTTTCACTTGGAACTTGGGAGAATAAATCCCAGCTTGGAACTGTTGTAAATGAAATAAAAATACATTGCATTACATGTTTCTTTTGTTTGCTTTTCAGAGGTATTGGGGTCTGAACTCTGGGTCTTGTATTAGAAGGCAAGTGCTCTACTACTTTAAGCTATACCCCCAGCTCTTTTTGCTTTAGTTATTTTTCCGTCTTGTATTTTTGCTGGATCGCAGCCTGTGGTCCTCCTGTGATGTTTAGTTGGAATCACTAGTATGTACCACCATGCCCAACTTGCTGGATGAGACAGTCTTGGGAACATTTTGCCTGGGCTGGCCTCTAACCACTATCCTGCCAGTCTCCACTTCCTGGTTAGTTGGGATTATATGGGTGCTCTCATTAAATGTGAAATGCATGAATGCCATTCACTCCCATGATTCCTTTGGTTCTCTGCTTTATTTTGGCATCTAGTTTCCTCCAGTTGTCTTGTGATTATTTCAGGAATTTAAGTTTTCTCTCCCTAAATACAGTGTCACTTTTCAAGGTTGTAACTCTGGCTTGACTGATTTTATCATTTCCTCGGAGGTTAAAATGCTACTAAATTCTTACAAATGTAACTGAGTCTGCAGGGGCAAAAACAATGACCCATCGCTTCTTCCCAAACAAACACGCTCATGGGCACAGCTCTTGCCACAATGCGAAATTAACGCAAGCTGGCAAACAGCTTCATGCAAGGCTGGAGAATTGACAGCTGTCGAGCCATTTTCTTTCCAGCTACGCGACTTGCTCCCTGAAATCTGGGCAAATTGGCACACAGAGTTGCCATGTTAGCAGCTGATTATAATTAAGGATGAGCCAGTTGGGGATTCATGATAGAAGCTTTACAAATATTTCCATTAATCAAGGCATCAATTACGAGGAAAATCACGCGCTGATGTCAGTGAATCCCATCAAATAGAATTATGAATTAATTTAAGGGGAACCATATTAATCTTCTCATAGATGACTCGGTGTGCTAATAAGGTCACAGTTAAAAACAGAAAAGGGTGAGCAATGGGCGCTCCCCAAAGGAGGGAGACATGCAGCGTTGTCTCTAAGTGGTACGGTGGCCAAAGGGTCACTTCCCAAATGGGAAATCAGGCATGAAGAGGGTGGATGCAGTGGACGTGTGCCAGGCACTATTCTAATTGCTCTAAGTGTGTGTCACCATGCTGAGCCCCAAGGGCGATGCATAGCGGAACAGCTATCTTTATTGTCCAGCTGTAGGATTGTGGTTGGGAGGAGTAGGGACTATGCAGGTCACCCATGGCAGAGCTGACGAGAATCACTCATGCTAGATGACAGGTAGTTGGTCCCCTCACTGTGAATGGCTGACACTGGTGACATTCATGTTATGTGGGAAGAGAGGACTACATGGGGGTAGGAGGATCAGCAAGTAAGGTGAGAGAAAAAGGATGGATGCCCTACCAATTCTGCTCTTTGATTGGCTCTGGCTTAGATGGACACACTGGCCCTCCAATTGCTTTGCTTTCTCTTCCTCCCCTACCTACCCTGCAGGTCATCAGAACTAACTGTGCTCCCAGCTCTGAGGGGGAAGAGTTTATCATCCTAAAACATCATCAGATAGTCCAGGGACTGCACAGTATCCCACAGACACTGGACAGGGGCGGGTCTGGTGCCTCAGGACACTGTAAGCTTCAGGGGCTGAATCTTAGCTATTTCCATATGCTCTGGACACAGAACCTGGGCAATATATGCTTGCTTAGGTTGTGTGTCATCTCAGAGATGTCCCCATGGTCACTGTTGTTACAGACCTCCATCCTCCCCCCCCCCCCCCCCCGGGAGGCCTGCTGTGCCCTCTCCCTAGCAGCTGATAGGACTTTCTCCTGTTCTAACTCATGTGTGCTTTGCTTCTCTCACTTAGAGGGGGACAGCTATATGTCGACAGCCATGACTCAATAACCTAATAGGGCCAGCTGATGGTGGCTCACACCTGTAATCCTAGCTACTTAGGAGGCTGAGATGTGAGAATCACAGTTCAAAGCCAGCATGGGCAGGAACGTCCATGAGACTCTTATCTCCAATAAACCACCAGAAAACTGGAAGTGGCGCTGTGGCTCAATTGGTAGAGTGCTCGCCTTGAGCTGAAGAGATAAGGGACAGCGGCCCAGGCCCAAAGTTCAAGCCCCACAACTGAGAGAGCACAGGTGAGCGGGAGAAAGAGAGGTGAGTCCTAGGGATTGAACTCAGGGCCTGGGCACTACCCCTGAGCATTTCTGCTCTAAGGTAGCACTCTACCATTTGAGCCACAGCTCTACTTCTGGCTTTTTGGTGACTAACTGGAGAAAAAACTCTCACAGACTTTCTTCCTAGGCTGGCTTGGAATCACAATCCTCAGATCTCAGCCTCCTGAGTAGCTAGGGTTACAGGTGTCAGTCCCTGGTTTTTGCCACGATTAAACTAGAAATACACTCTCCCCCCTCCTTGCCAGTGAAGCATTGCTGGCCTGGGTCCTGAGCAGGCCCACCATGCTCAGTCCCCTCTGGGATGACAGCGTAAGTGACACTGTCCTTGACAACAGAGAGCACCAAAGCGCAGGGAGACTACTTACTGGTCATGCTCATTACATAAGGCAGAGCGCGTGGCCATCGCAGGCCCCAGGTGCTAGTGGTGTAGCAAGTCACTCCAAATAAGTGATAGGCTGCTTGTGTTCTAGAGGCAGCCGTGTCTCCTTGCTGGGGCTTCAGCTAAGTGGGGGAGCCAAGGACTTCCCATTTTGTCTTATGTGTACTGCTAAGCCTCTACTGGAAGCATTTGATATTCTCTGGCAACACTGGTACCTTGTAAGCTCAGTGGTACGAAAGGAATATTTTGTGAGTGAGTTTGGTACGTGGACTCACAGCTCTATCTTTGTGGAGAGCTACCATCAGGGATGGTCTGTGGATCCTGCCCCATCCACTGACAACACCTCTAACAAGAGGGCATCTGGGTAACACCTGCCCTCTCGTGGAAGGCCTGAACTGCTTCCGTGCTGGCTCCTTTTCAAGAGGCATTGTCAAAACAGCCCATTTGAAGCACATGCAGAGAAGGTGATCATAATACCACCATTTCAGGCCACCCGAGCAACAGTAATCCCAGCCAGACTCAAGCTAAACATGGCTTCCCAGGAGATTGCTTTGTTCTCCCAGGGCAGCCAGCTTCCCAGCTCCACTACTGGAGATGAGGCTTCCCAGAGAACTGTGACTTAAATTGGGTGCAATGTGTCCAGCAGCAAGTAACAGAAAGGGCTTTCCTGTCTGTACTTACATCTCAGATAATCACCAAAAAGTCCATCTTGGCTGGGGCAGGCATCTCAAACTAACAACTTTTAGTAAGATCAGGCTTCTTTGTATCATGGTGTGAGGCTGACCACAAGTATGCTGCTCAATACATCTCATTCTGGCTCAAATCACAACTGCTCACAAGCTGGGGAGACCCACAGACATGTGGCTTCCACATTTCCAATCACCTACAACCACAAGGTCCACACCACTGTGGCTCAGAACTTCTAAACCCAGTACCCAGAGCCCTGACCAGAATGTGGAATTTCAGTCACAGGTTTGTACTTCCAGCTGGACTAAAGAATCTCAGTATTACATTTAGTTCTATTGCTAAACGACCCACTCCTTCCACTACTGATGGTTGTTTTTCCTCTCCCTGCAGAAGTCATGCATCAATCATTATTATTAGGGCACTGCTAATAACCATATCCATACCTATTTCACAAGAGGTACTTACGTGTGATGGGTTCCAAATGCTATGTCCAGTTTTGCCTAGGATAAAAAAGAAGTCATTTTATTTAAAGTCTCAATTAAGATTCCTGTCTATTTGAAATTAAACTAGAAAAAGAGCAAGGCAATGTTTTTAAAGAACCATGTTTGCTGCCCTCTACTGGACAATAACTTGAATAAAGAGCTTTTATTGTACTGGGTGAGGTTCATTTAAACACAAACAAATATGTACACACACGTACACACATAAATATACATACACACAGAGTTTTTTCAGCACAATTCAATACACAGTGTATTTTTAATTATGGTAATTAGGAGTAAAAAGCCTATTTTCTTTAGGTGTAAAAACCCAAAATTGATTTTAACTAAAGTTTTAGGGGTTTTTTTTGGTCGGTCATGGGGCTTGAACTCTGAACCTGGGCTCTGTCCCTCAGCTCAAGGCTAGCACTCTACCACTTGAGCCACAGCACCACTTCCAGTTTTCTGGTGGTTTCTTGGAGAGTCTCATAGACTTTCCTGCCCCGGCTGGCTTTGAACCATGATCCTCAGATTTCAGCCTTCTGAGTAGCTAGGATCACTGGTGCCCAGCTTGTAACTAAGTTTTAAAATTAGATATTTTGTTTATTATTAGAAGAAACTGATAGTTTTTAGCGCATATTAAAGAAACAATAAACATGGTACAATATGAAGGCATACTGTGATGTCAAAACAGAAACATTCTTGCACTGAAAAGTGCAGGAGATAAAAAGATATTTAGTACATTTTTGTGCATTTGCATTGCAAATGGACGGTAAGTAGAAAAAGAACACATTATATCTAACATTCAGTTCAGCAAGACCTTGGTTAAAAGGATATGCCACGCTGGGAAAGAGCATGGTAAGACAAGTGCTTGAGTTTTACTACAAATGGTGAGCCCATGGGCAGGTCAAAGCACAAAACGGGGATGATGTTAACTTAATATACATAAGGGGTGCCTTCTGGGGCTAGGATACCAAATCCTTTGAACTCCATGATGAATGGCATCAGAAATCTGTTTCAGACATGAACAAATCAGGACTACGTGTCAAAGTAGAATGACAATGTGAGCCGAACATCGGTGACCCTGTCTAATTCACATTTGGAGCCCCCAATGAGACTACAACTGCAGAGTGGGACTTCACGGCGATAATTAAGGTTAAATGAAGTGGTAAGTGGAGAGGAGGTGATCCAATACAGTGAGCGCCCACAGAAGATGGGCTCTCTCCCCATGAGGAGGTGCTCCTCCCGAGAGGAGCCAGGACAAGGGTCTCCCCAGGGACAGAAGCAACTTCTCCCTTGATCTGAGATTCCCTAGTTTTCACATGAGGAAGAAATAAATGTTTAATAGAAGTTTAAGCTGGCCAGTCCAAACAAGCAAACAACAAAAGGCCATCTAGGTATTATTATTTTTGTTCTAGCAGCCTGACTAGATTGGGATACACAGGCTGAGAGCTGGAGCAGAATCCAGGCAGTGTGATGATCCTGGACCACAAGGCCTCGCTCTCCAGCACAGGCCCTGTATTTGCAAAACAAGAAAAATGTCAGCATCTATTCATTCCGTGACAAATGTCCCTTGGCTTCAATGACACGGCGTGATGAAAATTTTAAAAATTCATCTTACACACAATAGCTAAAGGCATTTTAAAAGTTCAGGATGGGGCCACACGCCCTCTGTATCTTCAGTAGAGCTGGGTGCTTGGCGCAGCTCTTTACAGGTTTGGAAGTGTCTCCTATGCCCTCTAGTGGCCAGCCAGGAGCATGCGACCAGCTGTAGGGCTTTCCTAAACTTTCCGGTGTGGGTAGTTATTATTTAGAAGACACGGTTTCCATTTCTTATAATTACTGGCATTTAGGATTCCTTTGACAATGTTTTAGTCTGGAGCTCTCTACCTGCCTAGCTCCTTCTGCTGCTGAGAAAAGAAGCAAAACAATGGAACTTCAGGCAACTCCCATCTGTGTGTCTAAGATGAACCACAAACATACTGGGAGGACGGAGGTGTGTGCTGCTCAGGCTCAGTGTCTTGTGTGTATTAGGCAAGTGTTCTAACACTGAGCTACAGCCCTAGCCTACGTAGGTTTTGAAAACACAACTATATAAAGCATGGTGGATTAAAAACGTTGTGATGTGTACTGCTAAAACCTGATTAGATTGAACTCTTGCACAGGGATCATTTATAGTGAGAAGAATGATAAAATGTGAGTTGCAATGTTCATATTTTGTGGGAGAGGGGGAAAAGACCCAGAGAAGGAATCTGGATGTAGTATCTCCAAGAGCAGAAATTGCATGTCATGTACACAAATGTATTAACCGAAGTATAGTATACGCAGAGGGAGAATTCAAACCATGGTTTAACTCCTTAGAATAATTAACTCACAGTCTATCAAAATAAATACCAGGAAGCTGCTACTTGGTGTGTGTAGGTGGGGGAAATCAAAAAGGAAGGAGGGGGTGGGGAATAAAGTCTCAATATCATATATATGAAAATGGAACTAGGCCCTTTTAGGGGATTGGGTGGTGTTGGAAGAGATGGGGGAGAATGACAGAAAGGGTGACATAGTCCAAGATGCATTGTACTCATAAACTGACATGTTAAATGGTAATCCCTTTGTACAACTAAAGACAGAGCCCCCCCGCCCCCCAGCAGCACAGAGGGAAGTGAATGCCTGAACCTGAAAGAACGAAAGGAAGCAGGTGGATGACTGAACCAAGGCATCACTGCATGTGTAGGGAAGATATCTGTTCTGCATGCTTCCAGAGGAGGAAAACTGGGACCATTGTGTGGAAGGGGCAAGGAGGAAGACCTCGGGTGAACTGAAGGGAAGTCTTTCTAGCCATGGGGGGGAGGGGGGTTCCCACCAATGGACGGTGGTGCTGGAGGATTTTTGCCCTAGGAGGCAGGATGGACTAGCACTCCTTCCAACCCACGTTAAATGGCCCGCAGACCGCTTACCTGACAGAGGGAAACGTTTCCATAAGGCTTTGCCTGGGCATGCAAGTGAGCCTTAGCCTCGCGTTTATCGCCATGCACAAGCAGGATTGGTTTCTTCCTGCAAGGAGATGAGAATGAGCAGAGCTCAGATGACCATGGGCCACAGCCTGAGCCTGAAGCCTGCTGGGCTACAGTGGGGGAGGGGTGGCAATGCAGCAAAGTCCTTGGTTATTTCCTTTCTTTGGTCTAAATGAGCACATAGATAACTATTTGTTTATATAGTTAAGATTCAATTGGGCCTAGAACTTACTAATCAGGCACTTTACTACTTGAGCCAATCCACCAGCCATTTTAGCGTTCAGTATTTTTCCAAACAGGGTCTCGCTTTTTGCCTGAATCACCCTGTATTGTGATACCCCTAATTTACACTACTTGGTAGCTGAGATGACACGCACATACCACTACTCTCAACTTTTTATTGGTTGAGATGGGGGGGAAGGGGGGGAGAAAAGGGGGGTATCTTATGAACTTTTTGCCCAGGCTGGCCTTGAACCACAATCATCCTAAAAGACAACTATTATTGTATAGTCTGATGTTTCTTTTTCCTATTTTTTGGATTAAGTAACAGATACATAACACACTGCACCTATATGCCCCAAAACCATATTATATGCTATGTATACTGTGCATTAACCAGGATGCAAAAGTAAGTAGGCCCCAAACCAGGCACAGTGGTGCAATGTGTGTAATCCCAGACTTTGGGAGGTAGAGCAGGAGGATAGCAGTTCATAGCTACACTAGGGAACACAGCAAGTTCCAAGCTAGCCTAGGGTACATGTAAGACAGTGTCTCTAAATAAACAAACAAATAAATAAGAAAAAAGGGAACCTGTCTCAAGCCCACAGACTGAAAGAGACTTGTAAAGACATAGCTGGGTTTCAGGGGACCAGAGCCCAAAACATATTGCCATTGTTTGAATTCTGAAGACTCCATGAAAAGAGTCTTTGGAAACAAACTTAAATGGCTTCTGCAGGAATCCTTCATCATCTCCAGTTAACTCAAAGCAAGATGATCCTTAGAAATCAGTATGCTGCTACTAGGGCTTCCAGCACAAGAAAAATGGAATTTTTCTCTGGCAAGCAATCGAGCGATTTCATACCTGCAGCCGCTTCCTCGTGATTCTGCCACATGTCACATGAAAGGATGACATTCAGCTAGAAAACCACACCACAGCTCATGCCCCTTCAGTGCTAATGCCCAGCTGTCCCATACCCACCTCAGCTTTACTCTAACCGGGCAGGCAAAGCTCAACGAGGCGGCTTATATTCTAACCTTTTTCCTACAACTGGAAAAACTGTATGGAGGAAAAAACTTCAGAAATATGTACACATCTAACACCTGGACACAAGGAATATCATCAGGTCATAAGGACATTTTGAAAAAGATAAAAGATGATTAATTTTCTATGCACACATTCTAGATGTGAACTAAGGGACTATGGCTGTGGACAGGGTGGTGGATATTGTGTAAGGTTGGAAGTGCTGCTCTAACAAAATGCTAACAATACTGGGTAGCTCAAACTACTCAGTTTCAGAAGCAAGAACTCTGAGCTCATTCTCCTGAAGCTGTGTGGGAAAGCCTGCCTCTGGCAGTCTCCTGTGTTCCTGATGTCTTTCATCTGTTTATCTACATTTCCTTTTTTTTTTTTGGCCAGTCCTGGGGCTTGAACGCTGGGCCTACACACTTGTCCCTGGGCTCCTTTTGCTCAAGGCTGGTGCTCTACTACTTCATCCACAGCTCCACTTCCAGCTTTTTAGTGGTTAATTGGAGATAAGAGTCTCACAGACTTTCCTGCCTGCGCTGCCTTCAAAACATGATTCTTCAGATCTCAGCCTCCTGAGTAGATAGGATTACAGGCATGAGCCATGTTTCCTTTACTAATGATGACAACAGCCTTATGGATTACTACTCTTCCCCGACACCAATGACCTCAGTGAGACTTGACTTGATCCTCTCTGTAAAGCTGATCTCCAAATGCAGTCGTATTGGGAGATGAAGAACCACGCTTAGTTTAGGATTCTTAACCAGTCTTTCAGTCTTTCACTGGCATTATCCAGAGGAGGGAGTAAAGGAAGTACAGTCTACACATTGCCAATACTGTACAGAGGTGGGGATGGGGAGGACTGGCCTTCAGGGTCTTTGAGAAGCAAAAAGAAGAGAGAAAGGGTCAGTGCAACACAGGAGCATGCTGCAGGAGCTGGTGGCAGCGGTCATGGTGCCTCTGGACAGCTACTCTCTCCTTTTCTAGCAAAGCTGGATTTGATAGAAGACAAAGTATGCTCAGCTAGAGGATCTTACTTCCGGTGTCCCTTAGAGCTGGTTAGTGTTGTGAGGCAGAGCTGCGCTCAGTGAACAGAAGCAGGTGTTGTGTGGGACCTGCCAGGCCTGCGGCTTGGAGGGGTATGGATGAGACATCAGCCCTTTCTTTCTTCTCTTCCTTCCTGTTACCTGGAACTCAGACAAGAGCTGCAGCAATGACGGCCATCCTAGACCATGAGGGAACTTAAGATTTAAGTCACACACTAGGACACTGGGACAAAGACAGAAAAGGTAGATGGAGAGCTCGTGGAGAAGAATCATGGTGCTCCCACTCTAGACACACATTGTTTCCAGACTCAGGCTAGAAAATGTAATTTCTGCTTTGCTTGAGCTATTGTATTCTGGGTTTTCTGTTAACACGCAGCTAAACTGAGGTTTCGAGTGCCCAAGTTGCCTGGGAAATTTTAATATCTCACCATGCACAAAGGATTTCATGTCTTCCTTCTTCTACCCTTCTTGCTGTTATGATTCTGCCACATACATAAACGTGTGAGAGTCAGAGAGAAGCACCTGTCAATGTGCACAGCTATGCTTATCTGGTCTGCGTGGCTGCTGGTGGCAGAACAGAAAATCCATCACCTCCATGGCATGGATACAGGAAGGTCAGGACCTTCTTTCTCAACTCTAGACCCAAAGGAAGAACCATCCAAGAAACTAAGAGATCTTCAGAGATGAACAGTACTGATGTGCTAAGCAAAGAGTGGTATGCTGGACCCCTGCATGGAATGTGTATGTCCAGACACAACTCGGACATGATCGCTTCCTTCATGCTTCCATTGAACACAAGGTCCCATTATTTGCGTTGGAATTTGTCCTTATCTACTTATAGATAGAGCACAGAGGGAAACTCTAAGATCTGTAGAAAAGAATGCTTGTGACTTAATGGTTGGAAACTGTGGTTTCCCCCAAATAATCTCTGTATGATTTCAATGGTGTCATAAGAGATGGGTGGCTTTTGCCTGAGAAATCTTTCAGTCTTGTGTTAGAAAGTGCTACTCTGATGAGGGTGTCCCAGTACCCGCGGGACTCACCTGAACTCGGGTGGATACTGCCTTATGAGCCAGTCCACATCAAAGCAGTAGTTAAACTAGACAGAGGAGAAAGAGAGTCACAGGTAATTCAATCAGGCAGACGTGGGAGAAACTGTTATTTAAATGGAAAGACACTCTAAAATAATAATGCACTACATGTATTATTTAGAAACCTAGTCATGCTGCAACACCCATAAATGACCCTGAAATTATCTTCAAGAAATATACTGCTAAAGCCACTCACATAAATGGAGCCAACTGCACGAGGAAGTAGGCTCTAAGGAAATTATCTCCACAGGCTTCAGGCAGGGTTCGTGCTTGTCAACAGGGTTTAGATGATTTCAAGTAGCCCTGAAGTTAAATTCTCATAGCTCTGAGATGTATTTAAAAAGATATGACCTTTTTTCCTCTAGGTACTTGTAGAAAGATACATACTAGAGATAAAGATCCCAGGACTTGTAGGAAAGGGAATTTCCTTTCAGCTGAACTTCTCAGAGGGCTTGGTTCACAGGCCTCGGGGTATGCGTGCTCATTAGGCTAGTAATACTCACACTTTTTTTCTTTTCTTTTTTTTTTTGGTGCCAGTACTGGGACTTGAATTCAGGGCCTCTGTTCTCACTTGGCTTTTTCACTCATGGCTAGCTTGCCACCACTTCAGTCATGGCTCTTAACTTCCAGATTTTTGCTGGCTAATTTGAGATAAGAGCCACATAGGCTTTTCTGTTTGGGCTGGCTTTGAACCATGATTTTCAGATTCCAGCCTTCTGAGTAGCTAGGGTTATAGGTGCCCAGTTAACAATCACATCTTGACCACATGTTCTACACTGGTCTTACCTTAGTGGCCTCTTCTCACGCCCACAGAATTCTGAACACAGAAGCTCAAATTAGCTCAGAGAGCAGAGCACCCACAAATTCACCCCACATCCCACTGGAGACTAGGATTCTCAAGGGCAAACCAAGCAAGAAGGGACCAAGCAGGCTAGCTTGCTTCAGATGACAAGCATCTTTTCTATCTCTTAAGAATCTGTGCTGTTACTGTGCCTAAACACCAACAGACCAGCCTAGCCAGGGAGGAGATGGACATGCCCAAGTCCCCTTCGGGCCCTTTCACTACTCTCTGGGATATGAAGAATACTTGTGTTTTTTTCCTAAATCAAATCAAAATTAACTTGCCCTTCACTATCCACACTCTCCCCAGGGATGCCAGCATCATCCTTTGAAATCATCAGGGTTCCAAAAAGTCATCTTTCAGGCTGGATTATCCAAAACAACTTTTTGGCCACTCCTTGTGGCATGGTCAAGAGTCAGATGTGGACTGGCATTGGTGGCTCACGCCTGTCATCCTAGCTACTCAGGAGGCTGAGATCTGAGGATCACAGTTCGAAGCCAGCCTGGGTAGGAAAGCCTGTGAGACGCATCTCCAATTAAATGCCAAAATGCTGGAGATGGAGCTGTGACTCAAGGGGTGGAATGCTAGTGTTGACCAAAAAAAAGTTCGGGGACAGTGTCCAGGTTCTGACTTCAAGCCCTAGGACTAGGAAAAAAAAAAAAAGACAGATATGACCCACAGTCACTCATATTCTGTGTCAGTGCCTATACATCCCATAGTGAGGGTACTTGGAGGCTGACTCCAGACAGGGATCTTCCACAGGACTGACATATGTTCTGTTATAAAGTCATTTAATTATTGCCCACCTGAACAACATCAACAACAATATCAACAACAACAAAACTTTACACTCACCTGAGCTGAAGAAACAAGCGTCCCAAATAGAGGAGATAAAATATCTACAAAGACAAAAGATAAAAATAGGATTCAGTCAGACAAAAAAAATCCTTAAGCCTAACAAGCATCATTATCGTATGTAACAGTTATGGATCATAAAGATTTGGATCAGAAAATAAGAAACTGAAAAGCTACCACAAAGTGACTAACACTTTAAAAACATCTATGAAAAAAATGTCCCCATGCCATCATATGGTATTTATTATATGTCGTTTTACAAAATACAATGTAAAACTAAAATCTAACACTTCAATACTAACAGAGCTTTGAAGCTGTTAACACAGGTAACGTGATGCCTGTTCATTCCAGGATCTGTGAATCTTCACATCTCCAAAACCCCTACTATTGTCTCTACCTTTTGAAATCTGTCCACCTTTCAAGAACCATTTGAAGTCCCCCTTCCTCCATGAGATCTTCTAGACCACTCACAGTTCCAGCTTATGGGAGTCTGGCATAACAAACTGCATAGATTTAGATACCAGAAAGTCTTGAGTTAAGCCACAGCTCTGTGGACTTGGGCAGTTTATGTAACTGTTCTAAACCCCAGATGATGTCCACAGAGGACCTTGGGAACATCTCCTCATTGGTTGTTCTGAGGGTAAAATATACTTAAAAGCTCTTTTCATGACATGATCTCCTCTTCTTCAAATCCTGGTGGTCCATCAAAACAAAACAATAAAACAAAAACAATTACAAAGAAAAAACCCCCCAAAAGATAGTCTACAGAATGGGAGAAAACATATTTCAAGCTAGTCAAAGGATAAAGAGAAGTATCCAGAATATACAAAGAGCTAATAAAAAAATTAGTCAGCATAAGAACAAATTCAATAAATGGGCAAATGATCTGCAAACACAGTTCTTGGAAGAAGTACAAGTGGCTACTAACACAAAAATGTTTGTTTCCTTAGACATAAAGGAAATGCATACCAAAACTATATTAAGATCCCATTTCATCCTAGTGAGAGCGGCAGCCATCAAGAAAAAACAGCAAATACTATCGAGGATGTAGGGGATAAAGAACCCTTATACTAAAAAACAGACCTACCTTACGATCCTGCCCTATCATCCTTGGTCATACGCCTAAAGGAGTGTGAATCAATATACAATCAAGGTACCTGAACACCCATGTTTACTGCAGCACTGATCACAGAAATCAGATGAAATGTCCAACCACTGATAGATGGAAAATACTCTATACAGAGATAGAGCGGGAGATCATCATGTGGAGATAAGCCAAGCTTAAATGGCCAAATTGCATTTTCTCACTCATTTGTAGTACCTAGACCCTAAATAATGATGATGATGATGATGATGATGGATGATGATGGATAATGGAGTATGTATGTAAATGAGGCATTTCTGGATTGGGTTGAGTGGGAGGGGGAAGGAAATACCGAGGAGTGAAGAGGAACAAAGTATATTACACACAAACATACACACGTACACACGTACACACACACACACACACACACACACACACACACACACACACACACACACACACACACACACACACACACACACACACACACACAGACAACCAATGGAACTTTCCAAATACTGTTTGAAAAAGAAGGAAAGAGGAAAGGGTAAAGAGTGATATCATTGGGGGGGGGGGGGCGGTGAACTTAATCAAAATTCACTAAGTGGATGTACAACATTATTACAAGGAGATTCTCCTCTTACTTTTTTTTTTTTTCTGCTGGTCCTGAGACTTGAACTCAAGGCCTGGGCATGTTCCTGATCTTTTCTGCTAGCATTCTGCCACCTGAGTCACAACTGCACTTCTGGCTTTTCTGGTGTTTAAATGGAGATAAGCACTTTCCTGCCTGAGCTGGCTTTGAACTGGGATCCTCAGATCTCAGCCTCCAGAGCAGCTAGGACTACAAGTATAAGCCATCAGTGGCTAGATCCCCTCTTACTATTTTGACACTGTTTTCTGTGCTGTTCTCTCTAAAACAAAAGCACTTACAACTATCACTGATTTCTTCAGAGTACCTAGAAAAGAGATTCTTTAAAAAAACCTGTACAAACTCACTACAATATGGGATTCAATTCATCAACAATTTACATTTAACACACAAGATATACAGATATATGAGCCAGAAAAAAAGGTTAATCTGAAAGAAGAGGAATCAGGTTTGTTGTTAAATCTGCCATGTAAATATACTGTTTGGGTCACTTCATACATTTGCGTGCTTTTCTGAACCCCGGTGTAGGGATGAGAGCACTAAAACCTGAGGAATGCCAGGTCCTGAGTTAACTACAGACCAAATGAATGGTGGGTAGTGAATCTGCCTTCAAGTTTAGAGCTCCTATCTGGATGGCTGGTGGCTCATGTCTATAATCCTAGCTACTCAGGAGGCTGAGATCTGAGGATGAAAGTTCAAAGCCACCCTGAGCAGAAAAGGCCTTGAGATTCCTATCCCTAGTTAACTAGGAAAAAAAAAAAAAAAGCTGTAAACGGAGCTATGGCTCAAGCGATAGTCAGCCTTGAGTGTATAAAGTCATGCAAGAGCATGAGGCCCTGAGTTCAAGTCCTAGTACTGGTGAAAAGAGTCTAGAGCTCCTGCAATCTGTAGCTATGGAGAACCACCAAAGGCCAACTTCTATCCCATCTCTGAAACATCTAGCTATGTGCTCTCCCTTTGGCTTTTGTTACAGGAACCCAGTCAGGTAACCTGACTAGACATTAGACTCCCCTGGAAGGCTTGTGAAAGCAAACTGCAGGTGCTGGCCCCAAGTTGGATTCAATGAATCTGGGGTAAAGCTGAGAATGTGCATTCTCATGTGGCTGTCCCAGGGAGCAAGGCAAACAACTGCCGTAAGGACGATGCTGTCTTGTTGAGGCAGTGCCACTGGTCAAGTTTAATTGTTCACGTTAAATCCTGTGCTCAGGATCACCAGAGGCTGAGAATAAATGCCACCTACCCTCAGTAATCAGCTTCCTGTCAAACTCAGGCACCTGCTTATCAGAGAGAATTCTCCCTTCTCCCCCTCCAGTAAGTTAAGACACACAGGATCTGGAGGTGATCCCAGGCTGCCCTACTTGATTGGCAGAGAACATGCCAGAACACTGTGCGTCCTTACCCTTGATGTGCAGGGCTTTGCAGTTGTACTTCGCCTTAATTCCTGAGACTCTAGTGAGGTAAAACTGGAAAGGATTCCCTTTATCCAGCATGTCCCAAATGTCCTGGCCTTCCCCTGATGTCTCATACTCATCTTTTTCCTCTCTGAGCCTGTGGCTAGCAGGAGGGCCAAGATCTGGGGCTTTGGGGGCAGCACCAGGTTTGGGAGAGATGTCCTTTTCTTCTTTGACCACCATGTTCTTGGCCTGAGGCTGCTGCTGCTCCTGCCGTCCTGGCTGCAGCTCGTCATCACTACTGGACAGACACCAGCCTAGGTCTTCCTGGGAACCACTCTTCTGCTTCTTGGGAGGTGAAACCGACTCTGTGTTGCTGAATTTCACAGGTGAGGCCTGTCTTCTGTGCGCAGCTTTCCGAGCCTCGGAGCAGGTGTATTTTGGCTCATTCTTGGCTCCCTGCTGAGCATGGGGGAGAGAAGATGTGCATGGCTTCTCCAATGGAGGTCCTGGGGGCTTCTCATCCTCGCTTTCATCACTGCTGGATATGGTCCACCTCCCGTAACTGCCTTCCTGAGTCATTGTGCTTCTGGAAAGGAAAGGTGGAAATATTTCCCATTCAATAAGCCACTGGCAAAATAATTTTATTACTTACAGATTCCCTATCAGATGAACTTCTACAACAGGTGCAGTACTTCTGACACCTATCAGAGGCTGGGCCACATAACTTGAGTCATTTCACACACTCTCCCTTGGACATCTTATTCTTAGATGCCCTTAGGGAAGAAGCTGGAGCCCAATTCTTAACCAAAATATTGGTTAACTCTGAAGCATCTAACAAGAGCTTGGGGTGAAGGCCAATTTAAGGAATTTTAAGCACTAGTGGCTCACATCTGTAATCCCAACTATATAAAAGAGACTATGATCTGAGAATCATGTTCAAAGCCAGCCTGGGCAGGAAAGTCCGTGAAACTCTTACCTCCAATGAACCAGCAAAGAAGCTGGAAGTAGAGTTGTGGCTCAATTGAAAAAGCTTAAGAATAGCACCCAGGCATTCAGTTTAAGCCCCAGTGGTGGCACAAGAAAAAAAAAAAAAAAGTAAAAAAAAGTAATCTCCCCCCTCCCTATTTTTTTTTTTTTTTTGGTTGGTCATGGGGCTTGAACTCTGGGCTTGGGTGCTGTCACTGCGCTCTTCAGCTCAAGGCGAGCGCTCTACCACTTGAGCCACAACACCACTTCCGGTTTTCTAGTGGTTTATTGGAGATCAGAGTCTCATGGACTTTCCTGCCTGGGCTGGCTTTGAACCGCGATCCTCAGATCTCAGCCTCCTGAGTAGCTAGCATTACAGGCGTGAGCCACCGGCGCCCGGCTTCATTTTTTTTTTTTTTTTTTTTTTTTTACTCTTACTCCTTAGGGCTGGGGGAATGACAAAACACTGAAGAAAAACACTGAAGAAGGCAGAAGATGGAAGGGCCAGCTGGCTTCCAGAAGCTGGCAGAACCCTCAGTGGAAGTATTTTCCTCAGTTGTTTCCAACCTGCAAAGGTTAAGAAAGCATATAACTGAGTTTGTTACAAAGTCAGCCAGGTTTTCTACAGGAGAGAATCGAGACTGATCTCTTCACACCTGCCTAAACAACTCAGCTTTTAAAAAACCTTTTATCCTTTCTGTTTAATTTTGACTTTTCTAGTGTACTAAACCCCTGAGACTGCTAGACAGATGCTGTTTTAAGCTGTTATACTTTTGCTTTAAAAGAACTATTTTAGTGTTTTGTCTTCGATTTTTAAAAAAAATTACTTGAGAACAGAAGCAGCACTTAAGGAAAAATGGAAGCTCACTGACTTCTCAAACAACACTAAAGCAAGGAATTTCGTAACAAAATCCAATTAAGAGGCCTCAGGCTGGGCGGAGGGCACAGCTGAGCGGTGTAGCGGAATTGTGCAGAAGGCTCAACACTACTAAAACCCAACCAAACGGAGCCAAAACCACTGGAATCCTCAAGCTGCTCTCCTTCGATTCCTTCCCCATTCTAAAACAAATATTAGGTCTCAGAGTTTTAGTTGAGAAAGAATTCAGCTTCCAGTCAGAGAAATGTATCCTCAGAAGTTTTCTTCCTTACTTTTTTGTTTGAGATGGGTCTTGCTATGGAGCCTAGACTAGCCTCAAATTTGCTATCCTAAAATTAGCTGTCCCCAGAGTGCCGGGTTGAGTCCGGCGGCAGGCACTACCACACCTGACTTTTAAACATTTTTTAAGTGCAGTGTTTCACAAGTTTGTGTGACATCCTCACATTAGGCCATGCCAAATCTCTGTCATCCCTGTTTTGGTTGTGTGTGGGCTATAGCATTTGCAGAATCTTGAGACCATCATCATTTCTTCCCCAGGACTACACAAAGATTGCCACCTGTACCAACAACACAAATCCCCAAACCCTGAGAACTCCCTGAACAACACAGTGGCTGTGAATTAGTTTGTAGGTTTTATCTATTTTTTTTTGTCCTAAAACCACAAGGGGGTGGGATTCCCGGTAATAAGGTAGGATTAAGTAGACAAATAATGTGCTTAAAAAGACATTTACTGGAGAACATAGCCCTTTGTATAGTCCTGCTTTAAACATAGTGTTAACTACAAGATGGAGCGAAGAGCATTCCAGGTAGAGGGAACCGAACTTGCAAAGTGGAGGAGCTGGGAACCGAGTTTAGGACCGCTGCAAGGGCCGACAGGATTTAGGACAAGCAGTGATCCAGGATGAAGGAGGTTGGCAGAGACACTGGATTGTAATCTAAAACAACAGGGCCCCCAAGATGAGGAGTGCCTTGGCCTGATCTGCTCTTTTAGACGAGTATGTTTGCTACAAGTCTGGGCGAGGAGAGTCTGGGTTCAGGGGATGTCGGGTGGTTACTGAACAAAGTGGGCCTGGGAGAAGTAGGCCGCCGGTGGGGGGGGGGGGGGGCGGATAACCAGGTATAGACTCACTTCATCCTTACAATCCTGTATCTCGGACCCCGGCCTCGCTCTCCCCCTTTATGGGGAAACTGAGGTCGGAAAGGCTGAGTGCTTAGCACGTGGGTGTGCAAGCGACAAGCTTTGGCATCCGAGCGCCCCTGTCCCCCCCTCCCCCACTAACCCCAGGCTGGGCTCACAGCGCGCGCCCCTCAGAGCCGCTGCTAACTGCAGGAAACTGGGGTCCTGCGTACCCCAGAATGGCCTAGCTGGCCATTCACGGGCTGGCAGGGCCCCACGAGGAGAACAGAGCCGGATCCTGGGACGGCGGGAACAGAACCCACGGCAGTCGCGGCGCACGTACCTGGCACGCGAGTCCTCCGCCGCCGGCCCCGCCCCCTGCGGGCACTGCGCCTGCGCACCGCGTTCAAACCCTGCGCTCGGTGCGCGCGCCCAGCTACGTCATCTTCCCGGAAGCCCGCCGCGCGGTCTCGAAGTCCGCCGGATGCCAGGTGCCCAGGCGTTCCGCCCCCCTCCCCGGCCGCCCCCGGAGAGGGAGGGCGCTGGGAAACCTGGCTTCCCCCCCCCCCCGGCTCCCGGCTCCCTCGCTGGGGACTTGCTAAAAAGGGGAGAAACGGGGGTGTTGGGGGGGGAGAGTGGGAACAGTTCCTCAATTAGCAAAGTTCTCCCTCTTCCCTCCCCCTGCGCGGAGTCTTCGTGGACAGCCTCGGGCTCCGGGGCTGCGGCCAGGGCCGGCTGTCGAAGAATTTAGGGGGTGAGTTAAGGTTAAAGGACCAAGAAGTCTGTGTCCCAGGAGACGTGGGCTCGGCTGGCATGCAGAGGTTAGAACCTGCTGGAAAAATCAAGAAGTTACAGGGGTTCCCTCCAGACCTGGAACCACGAATGAATGCCTCCTGGGGAACAGATGTGTTTTTGTTAGAAATCCGTTTGAAAAGAGGACACTCCTCCCCCCCCCCAAACAGTTCCTTGCACGAGGACGTCGGCTGTGCAAACGCAGACGTCCCTTCTCAAGCCAGGCATGACTTCCAGAAGGTCGAGTGCACAGTCTAAAAGGCCAGTTTAATTCATTTATTTCAAGTTCCTTTGGGTTTAATTCATTTATTTCAAGTTCCTTTGGGTCCAACCCGGTATCGGATTCCGGGATGTGACTTCGTTCTACCCTGAGCGATGCATCCCCACTGATGGGCTGACTTAAATATGAATCGACTCCTACGCTTCGCTCAGCTCGTTCCGTTCTTTTCCTGCTTGGCTCACACTTCTCCAGTGTCTCTCTTACACCTAACCCGCCGTGGATCGAAACGATCCAAAGGACTGTGTCGCGAGGCGGGCGAGAGACATCCCCGGCGGCACGCAAGGAGTTAAGAAACCAAGCTGGGGCGGAGCCAAATGCTGGAGGCGGAGCCAAGTGATGGGGGCGGGCCTGGGAAACCTACGCGCCCCACTCCGGGCCGTGGAAACGTTGCTCAACAAAACCTTTGACCAATAGCACGGCCGAGTCAACGCCCGTGGCTGGCACGCTGTCCAATGGCAGGAGACATTGCAGTTGCGCGGTGAAGTTCAGCACCCTGAGCGGCGGTGGGCGTGGCCGCGAGGTGCTCGGGTCCCTGTGTGGCGGGAAGTGGTCCGGGAGTCGGAACCTCTGGGTTCGGTCCTGGCCGGGATGTTTTTATCCGAGGCTGGGGCCCGGCCTCGGACCCGGGAAGTTAGCCCGGCTGAACGCAAGAAGTGGGTGGAAGTAGGTGTCTGGAAGGCTACTCTTGAGTTTTGGAATTAAGTTTGCCCGTCTTCGTCAGGTTAAGCTCAGGCCTGGACTGCCTTTAAAAGGCTCCTGGTGGATACTTAAGAGTTCTGGAGTTGTTGGCGCCCTGGCTTCTGTCCGATGTCCACTTCGGTCCACTTCCAGATTCCTTTCTTCTCCTCCCGGTCCATAGTGGGTCCATGTTAGCCGTGTGTGTGTGTGTGTGTGTGTGTGTGTGTGTGTGTGTGTGTGTGTGTGTTGGATGGCGGGGAGGGAGGTGTGAGTAATAAAAGCACACTTTTGGGCTCTACTCCTGAGATTGAGATTTTCAAGATTCAAATTTAGTGCCAACTAGTAATAAAATAAGAGTTTCTGATTTCTGTCACACTAACTGAAGGTATTTAATATCCTTTAGGTGTTTAAAGCCTGTGATGAAGATAACAAAGGCTATCTAAGCAGAGAGGACTTTAAGGTTGCTGTTGTAATGCTGTTTGGGTACAAGCCCTCCAAGGTACAGCTTTCTCTATGTATTTAGGGATGAGGTAGATAACACAGTATGAATGGGTCTTAGGAAAACTGCCCTGGCTAGGTTAGATTGTTTATGGGGCACACTGATGAATTATAACCAATTTCAGAAATGTCTCCAGTACTGAGTTTGCTATTTCTTCTCAAGGACTCATCCCAGGGATGAATTAGAAATCTGCTTCACTGGAATCCACAAAACCATGAAGCTTTGAACAATTATGAAATAGTAGAAGAATGCCAAGAGAGAAGACTGGGAGGTGGATATTTGTAGCAGGAGGACTTCATGTAGGAAGTGACTTGCACTGTCTCTTCCCCTTAAAACCTTTTTTCTTTAGCTCTTAAGTTGTAAAAGTAATACATTCACATATTTAAAAAGGCAGACTGGGGCACCTTGAGTTCGGAGATGACTGTGAGCATACGGGTACGTTCACTCCTGGGTGCTGAGGTTCTTGTGTGAATCTTTCAGATTTTTGCCAGCTCCCTTAGTGATGGGAACTAAAGAAGTGATGGCAGGAGATGGATGTGCGAGTCCTCATTTTACAGCTAGAAGCTCAAAACATGAAACTGGTTGGCATTACCCAGGAAGATCTCTTCAGAATGGAAGATCAGTAATCAAAAGAGGAAACAATTAGGGAAGCCACCATTTAAAAGGAGGTATAGGATTCCAGGAGGAAGATGGAGTGGAGCCATTTGAGAGGGACAAGAGGAACCAGGAATGTGCAGGGAACCCAAGATGGTAGAGAATTCAAGACTGACAGTGGAAAAAAATGTGAGAGCACTTGCTGAGGCTCTGATTCCTTAGGGTTTAGACAGCTTTGTAAGAATTGAGGGGAAATGCTTCTATGTTAATACTTCATATACAGATGGCCTCAAATGTGTTAAATTGCAGAAGGGGGGGGGAGAAAGCTGGACTAGATCAAAATATTATGCAATGGTTTTCATTGGATGGCCACTTTCTTTTCTTCATGATTTATATACTTGTCCACACCAATTGTATGTTCCTTTTGTGTATGGTGGGGGGGGGGGCGGGAATCCTGGGCTTGAGCAAAAACACAGCTCTACTTCTGGCTTTTTGGTGGTTAACTGGAGATAAGAATCTCTGGGGCTTTCCTGCTCTGGCTGGATTCAAACTGTGATCCTCAGAGCTCAACCTCTTGAGTAGCTAGGGTTGTAGACATGAACCACCAGCACTCGGCTTATATGTTATTGTTGTATCAGGAAAAAAAATTAAAATGAAGCCATAGAGTTTATTGGAACAATTGCTGTTTTTTAAATCTAAAGCAGAAAAGTAATCTTTTAGTTATGGTCTTATAGGGCAGCCAAATTGATTTTATGTACTTAAACTATATTTGTCAATTGAATAAAGTTTTGGGAGCCATTGAAGTTTATAGCAGATTAGTGTCTGGTATCTTAGAGAAGGTGAAGGAAAAGTAAGATGTTGAGACATATTACTTTCCTTCCGGGTTCAATAAAATTGGTTTCTCATAAAATACATCTTTTTTCTTAGCAGCTGGAATTAAAAACTTGTGTTTTTAAAACATTTGATAAAATTATATGCCCTTTCTTCTTTTGTAGATTGAAGCAGATTCTGTGATGTCTTCAATAAATCCCAGTACTTCTGGTAATACGACAGTTAAGATTCATTTTCTGCCCCTTTTTTAGACATTTGCAAAACCAAAGTTTAAGAACATCATAATTAAGAACAAACATCATTTAAAACACATTTTTTTGTTTTTAATTTCAAAGGAAATGTTTTGATTCTTTTTAATTTTGGTTAATACGTGTGGTATGTGTTTTAGTAGGATAATTTTAACAGTTGCACAGCATAAAGACAAAAATGCCATTTGTCAGTTCACTCATGTTGAAAATGAGCTTGTGTTTCCTGACTTGAGTAGCTGGCTGGATGAAGGTAGCAGTTACTGAAATAGGAGGACTGGGGTGAGGATAATTGTTTTGATGAGATTAAGAGTCTATGTATGCTAAATTTCAGAAGTTTCAATCCATTGTGTTAGAGGAATTGGACTGTATCAAATGTGGAGCTCAGAGGGAAGCACTGGCTAAAGAAATGAATTTGGGGTCATCAGTAGCTTTAAAAATTACTGACTAGATGAGAGTACTTAGAGAACTGCATAGATTGAAAAAAACCTTAGGACCTGTAGCCAATAGAGGTTAAGTAGAGAATGAGAAAAAGGCAAAAAGACTTAGCAGTCTCCAAGGAGCAAGAAGAAATCAAGTGTCCAATCAAAAGCCAAGACAACTCGGCTCCAGTGGCTCATGCCTGTAATCCTAGCTGCTCTGGAGACTGAAATCTGAGGATTGCAATTTGAAGCTAGCCTAAGCAGGAAAGTGCATGAGACCCTTCTTTCCAATTAACCAGTAAAATTCAGGAGTGGAGCTGTGGCTCAAGTGGTAGAGTACCAGCCTCATGCCAAAATACCTAAGAGAGAGCTCAAGGCCCTGAATTTAAGCCCCCCCCCCACGATTGGTGAGTATTGCCATGAACAGCGTGTGATATGATGTGATGTGAACATCACCTGATAGGTTGGGTAGATAAGAACTGAGGAGAAACCATTGTTGGAACTGGCAGCTTAGAGGTCTTTGTAACTTGAGTAAGAGGAGTTTCAATGTGATAGCTTCAACCTATTCATATTAATACTTTTTACTGCATAAAAATGATGTAATGGAATGAGCTCAGCTGCCCTATTAAAAGACAGATGTTGTCAGATTGGATTTTAAAAAGCAGGGCCTGACTCTGTATGTAGCCTACAGGAGCCCACTTTATATATAAAGGCACAAAAACTAATAGTGCTCAGGCCCTGAGTTAATACTGGGATTAACAATACTGGAAGATCTCAAACATGGTTTCCACCTTTGGTTAGCTACCATAAAAATAGCTAAAATCTTTTTATATACAAGGTAGATATGTCATATGAAATGCGACTTTTAGAACTATTAGTAGAAGAATAAGGTTGTTTTTTTTCCCATAATCCCTGACTTAATAGTGTTTCCATAGGTTTTTAATTACCTATTATAAATTTTCACACTTCCCAAATATTGTTTCTTGGATGTTTAATTAGCTGTAATATATTGATGAAACCTTTCGTCCATTTTTTCTTAGGATTTGCAGTGTACAAAGAGTCTGTCTTTTGGCAGAAGGATTTCCTGAATGTCTGGGCTGATCTGGTTTCCCTGGGTTAGGGGTGCCATGATAAGTCTGTCTGGAAAGCGATCTCCCTGCCTTGTTATTTTATGCAGTTTCTCTGTTTTGTGGCTTTTCTGGTACATCAGGGTGACTGGAATGGAAGGTGCTGTTAGCAGCTCTTACTCATTCAGATTTCCTTTCTTGTGTGTGGCCTCTTGTTTCGAATTGAGGATTTGATTTCAAATCCTTAAGGATTTGAAGGTTTTTTTTTTTCCATTTTGAGGGAAGGTTAATTTTTTTTATTAGTGCATATTAATTGTATTTTTCTTTTTTTTTTTTTTTGGTTGGTCGTGGAGCTTGAATTCTGGGACTGGGCACTGTCTCTGAGCTCTTTAGCTCAGGCTAGTGCTCTACCACTTAAGCCACAGTGCCCACTTCTGGCTTTTTCTGTGTATGTAGTGCTGAGAAATTGAACCCTGGGCCTCATGCATGCCAGGCAAACACTCTACCACTCAGCCACCTTCCCAGCCTGGGAAGGTTAATTTTTGTTTCCTTAATTCTCTCTGAGATACAGAATGCGGTGAATTCTGCAGGAAGTTTTCCTACATTCGTTGCCTGTGTAGTTGTCTGATAGAAAGATAGAGTGGTCTGATAGAAGGGTTCACTGCTGGAACTTTTGTCCACATTCAGTGTGTTTACAAGATTCAGTATTTTTTCATACTACACCTGATTTCATAGAGAGGCTTTTCGATTGGTATTGCATTCATGTCCTACCTTCTCCTTCCCTCTCTCCCCCAGGGCTTGAACTCAGGACCTCACACTTAGGTGGCATTCTACCACCAGAGCTATGTAACTCTAGCCCAGCTTTTTTTTTTTTTTTGCTGATTACTTTTGGAGATGGGATTTTTAAAGACTTCTATGCCCTTGTTGGCTTTGAACCAAGATGCTTTAGATATCCTCTCCTGAGTAGCTAGGATTACAGGCATGAGCCACTGGGCCTGGTTTAAAAGCTCCTCTTGTGTATTCACACAAGATACAAACTAAGAGGTGGCTAGTAGTAATGAATATCTAGGTATGTCATGGATTCTGTCTTCCTCTGTGTGTTTTCCTAATATTAGAGAGAGGCTTGACTTGAAACTGAACATAGCTTATGCTCACATGGTTGACAATAATCCTTCCTCTTGAGGTCTCTAGGGTTTGAGTTTTGCCTTTATGTAAAAGTGTTTCTCTCAATTTTTACAGTCATGGGACTTATTCCCCTTCCTACACTTCTCCTGTTTCTTTTTTTGTGTCAGTACAGGGACTTGAACTTAGGGTGTAGGCGCTGGCCCTTAGCTTTTCTGTGCAAGACTGGTGTTTCACCACTTGGGTCATAGCTCTACTTCTGGCTTTTTGGTCATTAATTGGAGATAAAAGGCTCATGGACTTTCCTGCCAGGGCTGGCTTTGAACTGTGATCCTCAGATCTCTCCTTCCTGAGTAGCTAGGATTACAGGTATAAACCACTGGTGCCTAGCTTGGAACCTTGTTTTGGCCTGCATTCTTGTGTGCAGACAAGAGTGCCTTCCATTCATTATGGCCAAAGGATTTCTTCACCTGGACTTTTCTGATACTGAAAATAGACTTCCCTCTTATTCAGGGTTTTCTGACTTTGATCAGGTGCTCAGGGACCTGCTCTAGTATGCTGTTCCTTGCATTTAATATCAAAGGATGACTCTCAAAACCATTTCTCAATCAAATCATTAGCATGCTTACTCTCACAGCTTCTTTTCCCAGTAATTAATTTTAAAGTATATTTCAGAAGCTTGCAAAGTTTTAAATTAGTCATCTGAGAAATTCAGGGGAATATCAGAGGAAGGATTAGTTTGGAGGAATGAGGTCAAATGTTGGTGGTTAGCACCTTGTCCCAAAATTGCTCTGAAATCAATGTGATTCTCCAGGCTGGCAGTCCTTTTCCTTCTTCCGATCTTGATGTCAATATCAGATTCATTTCTTCAGGATTAAAGGAACAGATTTATAACCAAGCCACTGGCTTTCCAAGTAGCTTTTCATATATATATTTTTTGTTGGTCGTGGGCTTGAACTCAGGGCCTGGGTGCTGTCCCTGAGCTTTTTTGCTCAATGCTAATGCTATACCACTTTGAACCACAGTGCTACTTCTAGTTTTCTGGGGGTTAATTGGAGATAAGAGTGTCACAGACTTTCCTGCCTGGGCTGGCTTTGAACCTCAATCCTCAGATCTCAGCTTCCTGAGTAGCAAGGATTACAGGTGTGAGCCACTGGCATCTGGTAAGCTTTTCATATTTACCTGAATGGAAGTGTAGTCCTCAAAGCCATAAATATCCAAGTGGAATGACTCAGTTGCCATCCAACAAGAAATCACCCCCAAACTCTACTGCCAACACACGAACTTTTTTCTATTGGAACCCTTCAATCCTGACTCCATTTCAGCCCATCAATTCCCTTTCTTCCCTATTAATGCTATGAGTACCATTTACAGGATATTTCTCTTGATAGAAGTAGCTTCATGTGCAGATAAAGTGTCTTTTCAGATATGTTGTCTCTCTCCTTGCTGTTCTAATCTTGAAGAAGAATGTAAATCTTGATCTTGGCTTCCCAGAGGGTATTTATTTATTTGCAGCTTCACAAAGTTCCCACAGGTTGCTATGGCTTGGAAATTCTACTCGTGTCATCCACAGCTCTTCTTATTTCAAACCAAGGTCATGGCAGGTGTCTGCAGGGCCTCGTGGCTGAGCAGCCTCTGGGGCAAAGTCCAGACTCGTGTCCTGGGCTGACCCTGGCTTAGCCACCCTTAGGCAAGGGCAGGATTCTGAAGATGGATGCACTTAGTTTTTGCTTTGGGACTGTAGCTGGATATGCAGGGTCTGCTTCTCAAGATCTTCTAGTCTTCTTAGAAGATAGAGTCTGTCTGTGAACATTAAGAAGAGTGACAGGCTACATCAAAGCAATTAGAAATAAGAGTAGGGTGTGTGAAAGGAAAGTACATACCAGGAGAATTTGAGGGCAGTCAGAATAAGTAGCAAAAAAGATACCACTGATGTTTTTAAAATTGCCTGTCACCAAACAAGCAAATACTTGCAGAAACTGTTTAAGGCAGCTGGGCACAGGTGCTAGGTAATCCTAGCTACTCAGAAAGCTGAGACCTGGAGGATCTCTGTTCAAAAGTCAGCTTGGGCAGAAAAATCCATGAGACTCCATCTCCTGTTTACTGGTGTGAAGCCATACTGGAGTTGTGGCCAAGTGGTAGAGTGTCAGCTGAGAATCTGAGACCTTTATTTCCTGTCCTGGTATCTGCATAGAAAAAGGAAGAAAGGGAGAGGGGGTATGGGGAAGGGGGAAGGACTATTTAGGCCATCCAAGAACAAGGAAATATCTTTGTAGGAGAAAAAAGTTTCAAGCCCTTTGTCTAAGGAAGCAGCAGATCCCTGATTGAGATTGATTTCTGTATGCAGCATTATGACCTCTTTTATAAGGTTTTAGTACAATTCCTGTTCATAATTTCTCTATATAAGACGAAAGAAGTTTGCAACCAGCAAAGCCCTGAAACAGTCATCTGTCCCTTTTTCTTTGTCCCTTTTTCTAAATGAGGAAAGTGGGCCCCAGAGAATAATAAAATGATATAGAAAAATAATGAAATATGACATACCTGGTATTTGTAGGCTCCTTTGGTTGTATAACACTCTCATAGGTAGTACACTTGTTAGGACTGCAGGTGATGATTCTAGCTGTCCTTTTTTGAACAGTTACCATGTGCAGATCCTTGAGGAGCACAAGGCTGTGGACATTTAACACAACTCTGATCTTACCAATGAAGCCCATTTGATGTTAGAAACATCCCAATTTTGTTCTTGTTATTTGCTAAACTTCAAAAAGTTGTACAAGGGGGTTGCAATGTAACTTGTTGATTTAAGTGTCACCCCTTCCATCGCTCTCCCCCTGAAAGTCTGTTCTCTTCCCCAGACTCATCTCACTTTTCCACTTTTTTTTTTTTTTTTTTTTTTTTGTCATGGGGCTTGAACTTTGGGTCTGGGCACTGTCCCTGTGCTCTTCAGCTCAAGGCGAGGACTCTACCGCTTGAGCCACAGTGCCACTACTTTTCCACTTCTTTTATCACATGTGAACACTGAGTATACTGGCTTGATTTATCCCCAGTTCCCTTTTTCATTCATTCTCACAATGCCCCCTCCTCACACTTCCCCCTCTTAAAATCTCATTCAGCTTCCTGATTCTCATTTTGTTAAACTGATCATTGTTCTAAGGTTTACTCTATGCAGTTTCACTCTGGCATATATTATATTTTAGTAACTTAATCTTAAGTGTATGCATATGCCCTTGTGTATTTACACAGGAGGTTATATTTTGGGACCTACAAATCTGTCTATATCTCACATTTTTATTTGATCCATTCATCTATTACAAGGACATCATTTGTTTAGGGTGGCACAGCTAACTAGTGACCCATAGACCCAAGCAATCAGACCTTCAATCTTCTTCTAGTAATTAGTTAATAAACTCTTATTTACTTATTTGTTTATTTAGTGATGCTGGAGGTTGAACTTGGGGCCTTGCACTTGCTAGGCAGATGCTCTACTGCTGAGCCATGACTCAAGCCTGGTTTTGCTGTAGATATTTTGAGATAGGGTCTAGCTTTATGCCCAGGCACCTAGCAAGACCCTAGTGAGGACCTTGTCTCAAAAATAATGCAAAAAACCCAACTGGGTGCTGTTGGGTCCCTGGCTTTTTGGGAGGTTGGGAGGGTCACTGTTTGAGGCCAGCCTGGGCAGAAGAGTTCGTGAGACCCCTTCTTAAACCATAGATAGGGGTGTCATGTACCTGTCATCTTCAGCAACGTGAGACTGAAATTGGAAAGATGATGATTCTAGCCCTGTCCAGCCCAGGTAGGTAAGTCCATGAGACTCCAATGATGAAAGGCTGGGAAGTATTGATGTACACCTGTTATCCCACCAACAATGGGAAGCTTAAGATAGGTGGATTATGGTCCAGGTTTACATCACTGCAGGAATTGAAGCTAGTGCAATAAGGAATTGAAAGTGTGGCTCAGCCATAGAGAGAGAGCCTGCCTAGCAGGCAGAGAGTCTCTGTGTTCAAACCCTAGTACTACCGATACAAGTCCAATACAACAACAATAACATACATCCAAGAGGGATAATAAAGAGGAGCGAAAGTGTATCAGATAAAAAAAACCAAAACTATGTGCATGTATGGAGGTACCACAATGTAATCCCTTTGTATAATTAATACATGTTGGTGTAAATAAAGAAAACCAATGTGAAACAAAACCCAAGACCCAAAAAAAGAAGGCCATGTGCTCTGAGTATATAGGTCTCAGGTATCCTGGCTGCATTGTGGGATAAACTGTAGGGCATTTAACATGAATAACAGCAGTTAAGCAGTTAAGAGCTTGGGGCTCTTGCTTATTGTATGTTAAATGCTGCAGATGAGAACCAGGTGAGTGCTGAACCACCCACTGTCCACTTTGCCCGCCCAGCTCTTGTCCCTACTCCACACAAACCCTGTCCCATGGGTCAGTGAGCAAATCACCTCAGTTTTGCTTTCACTAGTTGGTTGCATTGAATGTTTTTTCCTTATAAGACCACATTTTATAACACTTTCTAGGAACTTGACTTTTAACCTTTTAACTTGGAATGATGGCAAAATCAAAGAGATTGACTCACCCTCATGGTAATTATAGGCTGTCTGACTCAACCATGCTATCCAGTGTAAGTTCAATTGAAAAATAATTTGTGGGTGATTAGGTTAATGGTCAATTGGCTCGAATGCTTTTATCTCTTACTATCTTGTCTGATGTGTTATTTGACTATTACATATATTATTCTCCTAAATTTAAATTTTCATTTTCTAGTCTTTGTAAGGCCTTGTAGTTATGTGTGTCTTGGGGTTTGGGGACCACCTTTGGAACAAAGACCAAGGAAAAGCTGGGTAATCTCATTTCAGTTAGATGCTTCATTCTTTTCTGTAATTAGAAAACTGCATACAAATTAAGGTCACTGTTTATTTGTGTGTGTGTGTGTGTGCTCATGCACATACATGCACACATGTGTACCAGTAGTGGGTTTGAACTCAGGGCCTGAATGCTATCCCTTAGTTTATTTCCCTCAAGGCTAGCACTCTACCACTTGAGCCACAGCTCCACTCTGGCTTTTTGGTGGTTCTCATGCCCCAGTTAGCTTTGAACCATGATCCTCAGATCTCAGCCTCCTGAGTAGCTAGGATTACAGGCACCTAGCTAGATTACCATGTCCTGAAGTCATAATCACGGTACCATACAGAAATTTATCCATTAATTAATTAAATTATCCATTTAGAGAGTGAGGGATATGTTTCATGTAAGGATGGGAAAGAATAAAATACTGATATGGATGTTAAGGATGTGTGTGTGTGTGTGTGTGTGTGTGTGTGTGTGTTAGTATGTGTGTATATGTGTGCTATTACTAGGGCTTGAACTCAGGGCCTTGTGCTCTCCTTTGTTTTTTATTCTCAAGCCTAACACTCTTAGCACTTGAATCACAGCTCTACTTCTGGCTTTTTACTAGTTAATTGGAGATCTTTTATACTTTTCTGCTTGGACTGGTTTCATATTATGAACCTAGGGTGACTTTTTTCTAAAATCAACATGTTATATATTAGAGAGGTAAAAAAAAAACGTTCTTTTATGGTTAGATATTACACAAATGCTGTAGGCAAGAAAATTCCTTAAGAAACTGAGTGCCGGTGGTTCACACTTGTAATCCTAGCTATTCAGGAGGCTGAGATCTGAAGATCATGGTTTGATGCCCGCCTGAGCAGGAAAGTCCATGAAACTCTTACTTCCTATAAACTACCCCCAAAAAAGCCAGAAGCAGAGCTGAGGCTCAAGTGGTAGAATGCTAGCCTTGAGCACAAAAGCTCAGACACAGCACCCAAGCTATGAGTTCAAGCCTCAAGACTGACACAGGAAGGAAGGAAGGAAGGAAGGAAGGGAGGGAGGGAAGCAAAGGAAGGAAAGAGAGAGAGAGAAAGGAAGAAAGAAGAAGAGAGAAAGAAAAGAAATAGGAGCCCCATAAGAAAGGAAGGAAGGGAAGAAAGAGAAAGCCCTTAGGAGTTCAGAGTTCCTAGGCAGATGTGTGCGTGGAGTCGGCCATTGGAGGTGGGTGGGATTCAGATTTGGAGAAAACCAGAGGCTAGAATGTGTAAGTGAATGTGGAGAGGTGTCAGCCATGTTCCTCCAGCTCTGAGGGCCTCTCTGCTCTGCCAGGGAGAACTCAGCATTTGGATTCAGATCATCTTCCCACTCCTCCCTGCCCCCCCTTGTACTCCCACCAAAGCATAGAATGGTCTGGAGATTTCCTGTGGCCTTTGTCCTCAGCACGTAGCTGGCCGGGCTAAGGCAGGTTACCTAATGGCAGGTGAGGATCCTGTCTTCATACAACTCTACAACCCTTGTGGGGTTTCTCTCATAGGTTTTCTACCCCCATGGTGTCCACCTTCAGTGGCCAGAATCGCTCCCAGATTTCTGTCCCTTTTCTAACAACCCCTGACACTTCCCCATTCAGATTTGTTTCCCCAGGCCCAGTTAATGTAGCATCTTACCATGAGCTGAACCTTGGAGTATTATTACCACTGGTACCTATAAATTGCACACCTCCTGACCATAAGTAATCTGTGTTCAGCCTCATCTTCTCATCAGATGGGAGTTGAGAATTGGGATGGGTTAGGGACCAGTTTGCCAAGCAGGAGAATGAGGCTTTAAATCGCACTGTCAAAGTGTTAGGCCTTTGCCCTGTGAACGTGGAGGGATCTTTGGAACTTTATGAATAGGAGATGTACATAATAAAAAGGGTAACAATTCCCATCCGTATTTGATGGAAATAAGGTTTTATTGGCTTGGATTTCTCTCTTCTGTTGTGACCTATTTTTACTCATTTTCCTCCCAGTGATATAGTAAAACTTGATTTCTTCCGTTAAGGTAGATTCTTTTCTCTTTATTTTCTGCTTTTCTCCAGGCAGCTGGAAGAACTTATTAGCCCTGTGATTTTCCTTATCTGTCTTGCTGTGACAACCTCATTGCTGATCTAACTTCCAGCTTCTGCTTTTACAATCTTCTTATGCAAACACATCATATACCTTTTTCCCTCCATGGCCTCCAAAAGTCATATTCTGAATTTGATCTCTCAACTAGAGCAGGCTTACATTATACTTACTTTCTGGTGCCAATACTGCCGATACTGGGACTTGAACTCAGGACTTGGAACTGTCCTTTAGCTTTTGGAACTGCAGCTCCACTTCTAGCTTTTTAATTGTTAGTTGAAGATAAGAGTCTCTTCTTGCCCAGGCTGGCTTCAAACCCTGATCCTCAGATCTCATCCTCCTAAGAGCTGAGGTGTGAGTCACTTCATTCTTGCAAGTCCTTGGTTTTAGGCCTTTTCAGTCTTTGGGAATTAATGCATGGCACAATGAACATGAGCTCCTTCCCTTTCCCTTGATCGAGGACTGGACTTCCAGTCCAAGTAACCTAGCATTTTTATTGTTTCCTTCATAACTCTCCCCAGGTTTATTAAAGTTTCTAATTTGAGCTCACTGTGCTAGACAGACACTAGACTACTTCACTTTCAAGAGGATTTCTCTGTATGTGCCAATCTTGAAGCTTAGTGATGTGAAGTACACACATACACACTACACATAGTGGAACTTTCAAGGAGAAATTTTGTATTGTTTTATTGGACTCTTTGAATATCTCCACCCCTGTGGTGAAAGATGATTACTCTCCTGAGAAATGGCTTTAAAACAAGACAAAAAAAAACCCACATACACAAGTAGAAAAAGAAATAACATCCCTAACCCATCTGCCTATATTTCTATATCACACGAATTGAATAGTTTGAGATGTGAAAATAAATAGCTGTTTTCATTAGAGAACATGAAAAGAGTCCATTTTACTGAGGGGATAGGTTATAAAATGGGAGGGGGTGTTTTCCCAGTTGTGTGAGAAGTGTAGACTTTCAGAGTCAGGGTTTGTGAAGAGGATCAGTGCTTGGCATGGTGTGGACTTTAAGTACCCTTCAGAGACCATGACTCGGGTGTTTGGTTCCTAGCCTGAGCTGCTACCAGGAAGTGGAGGAACCTTGAGAAGGCAGAGCCTAGCAGAAGGAAGTTAGGTCATTGGGGCAGGCCCTTGAAGGAGATATTAGAACACCAGTCTCTTTCTTTCTTTCTTTCTTTACTTCTCTGCTGCCATCCAGTGAGCAGTTTCCTTTTCCATGAGCTCCTGCTGAGTCGAAATAAACCTGTTTTATTAAGGAACTTTCCTACTAGGAAAGAAAAGTGCAGACTGCTGATACAGAGTCCAAGTACACAGGCAGTGTCTGAATACCTTCTGTAGACATATTTATAAATGCAGGTGAGCACACAGATCCACCTGTGTGTGGTGATATTAATTTGTAACTCCAGTATAGAGTCTTTGGGTAACTGTTATCAGTGGAACACTGTACATAGAAAAGTCAACATTGTATATGGAAGTGGAATTTTCCAAACCTATTCTTTGACTCCAGGGAGAATACTGGTAATACATTTCTCATTGGATACAAAACCTGGTGCCAATGGAATGATTGAAAGTATTGTGAGGTGGTAATTTCAGGTTTGAATATTGTGACAGCAGGTGGAGCTAACACTAGGAATTCTATTTCTAGGCCATTTAAAAAGCAGCAAGAGATACAAAACTTACATTAGTGTGCTTATATTGCAGAGCTTTAAGAATAGTAAATTATTAGCTTTGGGAAGTGATCACATTGTTACAACAGGAGAGCCAAGCTCAGTGAAGCCTCTGTCTTTTCAGAAAAGGGATTTGGTTTGTATGTGTATCCTTCTGGAAGACAGCATGGGGGCAGGGCATGCTAGAAAGCACAATTTAGTATGTCCTCAGTGATTTGACTCCTCCCCTTTGAGTCAAAATCATATAAGGTATGTGACTGGGGGAGCAGTATAAAAGAACTCGATCAGTGTACCAAGTTACTTGTGTTATTTATTAGATTCTTTCTAAGCTGTAATAAAACATACAATTTAAATCTGCATACATTTTCTCCTAATAAAAACTAAAGAACATTTGCTTTTTAATACTCCAAGAGTATGAAATACAGGCCTGGATATTTTATAGCTCCAAATACATATGTGGCATCCAAATACATAATGTATTTGGTTTTTAGCATATATTCACTGTTCAAAATAATAGATTTCTTTATGACATTTTCATATACACATATAACGTTCTTAGATTATGTTCTCCACTTCTGCTCGGCTTTCTCTTGTTCCCCTTCCTCCAGGTCCCCTTTCCTTTTCCCAGGTAATCTCTTTCTACACTGTGTGTGTGGGGCCGGGGGAGGTGGAGGCTTGGACTCAGGGCCTAATATTGTGCTCTCACACAGTTTCTTGGCTCATAGCAGGCACTACACCACTACACAATCATGCATCAAACCATAGGACGGTGCTATAGCCCCATCATTTCTCTAAGTCAGGTGCAGTGATAAGTCAAGTGCATTTTCCTACTCTCTGAATTTTGTTTATTTTGTACTAGATTATCGTCTATATATTAAAGTCGGAGTTTGTACAATGACAGTTCATTTTGCTGGCTATGTGAATAAAGTGACCTACTTTCTGGGCATTACTTTGCAGTTATAAGATGAGTTATAAGTTCTTCTAAGTTATAAACACATCTTAATGCTTTTTGCTGAAAACTAGAAATAACATCTTCCTACTTTTTTGTTTCTGTTTTAGTTTTGGTTGTTGATGGGTCTCAAACTCGGACTTTTTTGCTGAAGGCTAGGGCACTACGAACTTGAGCCACAGTGCTACTTCTGGTTATTTGGTGGTTAATTGGAGATGAGTCTCTGCCCAAGCTGGCTTTGAACCATGATCCTCAGACCTCAGCCTCCGGAGAAGCTAGGATTACAGATGTGAGCTACTGGTCTCTGGTTCTAGTTGTTCTTTTTAGCCGTACTGAAGTTTGAATTCAGGGCTTGAGTTCACTAAGCAAATGCTCTGTCCTTTTAGCCACCCCTAACTTGTTTGCTTTGGTTATTTTTCAGGTAGGATCTTGTGTTTTTGCCCAGAACCATCCTCAGGCCATTGTCCTCCTATCTTTGGCCTCCCACATAGCTAGGATATCTGGCTTGTTAAATTGAGATGGAGTCTAGCTAACTTTTATGCTTAGGCTGGCCTTCAGCCTGGGTCTTTCTGATCTCTTTCTCCAAAGTAGATGGGATTATAGATATGAGCTACCATGCTCAGCTTTTATTTGTTCATTGCATATTACTTATTCAGCAAACATGTAATAGCTGTCCACGACATGTAGAACACAAGGCAAAGTCTTGGAGATGAAATTCTGGACAGTGCAAACTACTTTCCCTGCAAGTGTGGACAGATAATTACCACAGATCGTAATCACAAACACTGGACTCCATCACAGCAAAGTGACTTTACTAGGAGAAATCAGGGAAGCCTCAAAGATGGAGATGATGCTCAAGCTACATCTGGAAGGAGATATAAGCAGAAATAAAGGAGAAGGTGCTTTTCAGGTGGTATGCTTCTATAACCAAAGGTAGCAGGTGCTCAGAGCACTGGGGATTTTGCTAGGGAGACCACCAGAGAAGTAGGCTGGGGTCAGATTATAATTAGTCCCATAAAATCCACCATCATCAATGAAGAAATTAATGAAGAATTGAAACCTGGTGCTGGTGGCTCACACCTATAATCCTAGCTACTCAGGAGGCTGAGATCTGAGTATCGTGGTTCAAAGCCAGCCTGAGGAGGAAAGTCCATGAGACTCTTATCTCTATAAACTACTCAGAAAACAAGAAGTGGCACTGTGGCTCAAGTGGTAGAATGCTTGCCTTGAGCTGAGTGAGTGCCTAGGCCCAGAGTTCAAACCACTTGACTGTCAAAAAAAAAAAAAGAAAGAAAGAAAGAAAAGAAATTATTTAAGAATTTCAACAGCTCCAGAAGCAACTTAATTTATTTGCTTTTGAGGTTTATGAAATTAATGTGGATATGCTCTTCTGTCAGTATGGCTGACTAAACTTCAATGTTAACTTCAGCTAGCATTTTAAAGTATGTTCTCTGGTCACTGGGCAACTCAATGGCAGTGGACCTACATCATCAGTTGCTATCCTTCGCATCTACAGGGAGGGGGAAGGGCTACCCATGCTAATTTAGTACAGCGCAGTCACCCTGTGGAGCGCAGGTGCTGTGCTTCAGCCACGTGTACATGGTGTCAGTACTGAACATGCACAGACTTTGTCCGTCTGCCCTTAACACTAACAATTATTTACATAGCTTATATTGGGCATCATGAGATGACTTAAGGTATTTGGCAGGATAGGTGTTGGTTGGACATAGTCCAGATGGCCCAGTGGATGCTGGGAAATGTGCCTTGCTTGCCTCCCTGCAGCTTCCCCTTAGTTGTTTGTATAGCATTGGATGCTTGTCATATTCCAGTCACAACTCCTCCCACCAGTCTTCCTCTTTATCCAGACTTCATCTTTTTTTTAAATTTTATTTTTTGAGCTTGTAGTACTTGAACTCAGGGCCTGGATACTGTCCCTGAGCCTCTTTATGCTCAAGGCTAATACTTTACCACTTGAGCCACAGTGCCACTTCTGAATTTTGAGTGGTTAATTGGAGATAAGAATCTCATGGGAATTTTTCTGCCAGCCTGCCTTCAAACCAAAATCCTCAGATCTCAGCCTCCTGAGTAGCTAGGATTACAGGTGTGAGCCACTGGCGCCCAACTCTCCTCTCCTTAAAGCACCCCTCAACTCAGAATGTATAGGTTATGCTTGCCATCTGATTTCCAGCCCACCACAAACATTCCAAGCCTAAAGCTATTGTGGCAGCCATGTCTGTAGATAGTCATTTCTCCAGGACTGAGAGAACCAACAAAATGGTAGGACTGGAAGTAACGTTTTTCAGATCACTTCTGTGATAAAGATGATCAGGCCAGGCGTCAGTGGCTCCCGCCTGTAGTACGAGCTACTCAGAAGGTTGACAACTAAGGATCATGGTTTGAAGCCAGCCTGGGTAGGAAAGTCTGTAGGACTCTCATCTCCAATTAACTACCAAAAAAGCTGGGAGGGGAGCTGTGGCTCAAGTAGTAGGTAGAGCTCTATCCTTGAGCAAAAGAAACTCAGGGATAAGCACCCAGGCCTTGAGTTCAAACCCCAATACTGGCACCCCCCCCAAAAAAAATTGCAATCAGATCATGTCAATTCTCAACTCAAACCTTTTATTGCTTCCTATTGCAATTTAAATGAAGCCCAGATTATTCCCTTTGGCTCAAGAGGACCTGTGAGATCTGACCTTGCCTCCTTTACCAGCCTTGTCTTCTCTCCTTCCCTGTCTCCCACTCTCCCCCTCCCTTTTTCACCCTCTCCCTCTTTGGTCTTCTCACGGTTTTCCAGCCATACATGGCCTCTTTTCATTTTCCCACCTTCCTAACTGGTGGTCTTGGCATAGACTGCTTTCATTGATGCTTAGGTCTTATCTAAGTATCTCCTGTAAGAGGCCTCTCCCTCACTAGGCTGTGCTCCAAGTGTTCCCCCAGTCTGTTTCTGTGGCCTAGTGTGCTAATGTGGCCCTTACCTAATGACCCCCTATATCCCAGCTGAGCCAGTGTTTTCCTTGGAACCAGACTCATGTCCTTCTCTTCCCCGTATGTTTCCAGAGAGTCCTAAAAATATAAATCTGAATTGGTTTTTTTTTTTTTATTAAATCTTTGACTTTTTAAAATTAAATCCTTGACTTTGAATAAGAGAACCTAGGCAAATTAAGGGGATTATTATTAGCATTAGCATTTTTTTTTCTTTTTTTTTGGTCAATTGTGGGGCCTGAACTCTGGGCCCGGGCGCTGCCCCTCAGCTCTTCAGCTCAAGACTAGTGCTCTACCACTTGAGCCACAGCGCCACTTCTGGCTTTTTCTGCTTATGTGGTGCTGAGGAATCAAACCCAGGGCCTCATGCATGCAAGGCAAGCACTCTACCACTGAGCCACCTTCCCAGCCCCTATTTTTGGCATTTTTAAACTGTTTTAGAGCTGCTGGTGGCTCATGCCTGTAATCCTAGCTACTAAGGAGGCTGAGATCTGAGGTCATGGTTCAGAGCTAGCCCAGGCAGGAAAGTCGGTGAATCTCTTTATCTCCAATAAATCACTAGAAAACTGGAAGTGGCACCATGGCTCAAGTGATAAGAGCACTAGGCTTGAGCTGAAAAGCTGAGAGACAGCGCTCAGGTCCAGAGTTCAAGCCCCATGACCGCCACCACCAACAACAAAAAACACAAAAAATCTTATTTTAGAACAAAAAAAGTATTTTAGGAAAGATAGACTGAACACCCGTGGCTTTACTACAAAGCAAAATGTCCCATGTGGTTTATTACATGATTTGGTCTATTTTTAAAACAGAATGATAGCTTTTTAAAAATGGAAATCAAGCATTATAAAAATGAACTTCTCTCTCTAAATATATATACACACACATATTGAGCTCAACTCACTTACATGTTTAAATTCTTGGCTCTGCTTCTTAAACCTACTGCAAAGATCACATTAGAATTCAGTTTAATAGACATTGTAAGCACAGTATCCAATCTCACATTATCCTGCTGGGCTCTTTTATTAGGCGAGTCACAGGAAGCTAAGCCCGAAGCTGCTGGGCACATTGTGGGGTGTAGCCAGGGCTTGGAGTAGAGCCAGCTCTATTGTTTATGGAATATTCTCTCCACCTTTATCTGGGGGGTTGCAATTGGTATTGACTTTTGAGAAACTACTTCTCTGACCTGATCTCCCAGTTGGAAGTAAAAAAAAGCACCCTGCTGAAATGACATCTGTTTAGGAAAAAGAGAGAGAGATCAAAGTAGCATAAAGAAAGAAAATTAGGAGAAACCCTATTTAATAAGTAGCTTTATGCCCATCTTTTAGATCTGTTAGAGACCAAGTTCAAACTTTCTCAAGGTCGTCAGTCCTTTATCCCTTAGAAAAATCTCCATGAACAGAAGGGTGTCTGCCATTTTCACGATGGATTGCTTAGGGTTGGACTTACTTAGCAAGTAGCCGAATGTCTTTTGTTTTGTTTTGTTCTTTGTCTTTTATTTTGGTCAGTCATGGGGCTTGAGCTCAGGACCTGGGTGCTGTCCCTGAGCTTTATTGCTCAAGCCTCTCTAGCACTTTGAGCTACAGCTCCACTGCCAGTTTTCTGGTGGTTAATTGGAGAGAAGAGTCTTACTGACTTTCCTGCTTTCATACCTCCATCCTCAGATCTCAGCCTCTTGAATAGCTAGAATTACAGGTGTAAGCCACCAGTGCCCTGCAGAATTTTTTTTTTAACTCTAGGAATAAATACCATTTATGAACTTAAGACTATTGGTTTCTTTATGATACTTCTTACTATTCATGTCTGTTTTTTTTGAGAGAGATACTCATCCTCACAATGAATTTTTTCCCCCGACTTCTAGGTTTATCACTTGAGGAATTTGTAAATATTGTTCGGAAAAAGAAGGAAGCTCAACTGTATCGGAATGAGATAAGACACATCTTCACAGCTTTTGATGTGCACTGTAAGTCTCTTTAAAATGTTAAAATGTTTTGATACTAAAAATTGCTGTTAAGGAATTAGAAATAGAAATGACTACTCAGGGAGTCAGATATGCAATATATACTTGGAGAAGTATTTTACTGTATTCTTTTGCTAATATCTTAGGTATTAGTGGGAATTTTGTTTCCTCTATTGTGATCTTAAGTTCTCGGCATATACTATTGATGAGATAATATTTGCACTTTTATATAACATATACTATACCTCTGTACATACATATTATACCTGCACTGTGGTTACAGCATGGGTGGATATGGGCTAAAGCCACTTGTGAAAGGATAGGAGACTGAACTGCTTCTGCTTACAGCTCCTGTGTTGACCCACATGTGGCTGGGGAGTTGTTTCCCATACTGGCTGTGGCTGAAAAGGTGTCTGCAGATCTCCAACCCCACAGATTCACCCAGATAAGATGAATGGGGTTTCTAGACTCTGTGTCTTGACTGCTGTTAGGATTTCTTTCTGTATATTAATGTATCATAAATCTAATAGTAAATAAGAAACTAAGTGAATCTTGAAGACTGAAATGTTTTTGGCAATTCACAGACTCAAAGCCTAATGGTATTAGGGCAGCCATAGCTCTAGATAGTCTTTTTCCCCAGGACTAAAAGAACCAGCCAAAGGGCAGTGCTGGCAATGACCTTCCTAGTAATTTGGGAATGTACTGAAGGGGAGAATTTCACTAGATTCTTAAATTCTCCCACCAAGGTCATCTCAGATTACCTTCAATGAAAGCTCACCTATAAATTACTACTTTCTTTGTAACAGCATATTTAAATAAATATTTGGATTGAAGTAATATTTCATAGAGTTTACAGAAGTAAGTGAATGTCATATGTTTTCAAATAGATCGTGGATTTTTAACTTTGGAAGATTTCCAAAAGGCATTTAGACAAGTGGCTCCCAGGTTGCCAGAAAGGACTGTGATTGAGGTGTTCAGGTAAGGCTCTTAAAATCTTGATGTCAGTCTTTACTATTTGATTGACCATTGTCTCTGTGAGTTTATAGTTTTATGGGGAAGTCTGTGCTAATTTTCTGCGGCTGGATACTTCCATCTCAACACAGTATTTCATAGCTCCTGAAAGGCAATCTGTAGTCAACTGTGACTCCAGCCACACCTCTGACAGTAGCAGGAAGAAAGCGAGCACTTGGTATATTTACATTATCAATCAAAAAGTGTGAATATATATTTTTGAATGTGGATACTGAGGTTCTCCCATGGTGCAGGGTACATGTGGCTCTTGAATTGTCTGGAGAGAGATGATGAGGGTGACTAATGATGGCCTTTGTTTGCTTTCTAAGCTGTGGATGCAGGCTGCAGTTCACAGATAGCTGATAAAGTGGTTTAAAGATTATATCATTATCAGCTGGCCTGATAATCCTAGCTACTCAGGAGGCTGAGATCTGAGGATCATGGTTCAAAGCCAGCCTTCAGGAAAGTCTGTGAGATGCTTATCTCCAATAAACCACTAGAAAACAGGAAGTGGCGCTATGGCTCAAGTTGTAGAGTGCTCATGTTGAGCTGAAGAGCACAGGGACAGCACCCAAGCCCAGAGTTCAAGCCCCATGACGGACAAAAAAAAAATTATATTGAACTAATCCTGACAAAATGGACAAGTGGCTTAAAGGTAGTTTCTCTTAGAAATCCACAGATTGAAGGTAATCTTAATAGCACAAGCTCATGTGGACATGGGAAAATGGCAGGGCTCTCTCATCTCTGACATCTGCCATGAACTGTCACCATGTGTGTTAGTTAGGGTATATGCATTTCTCTCATGTATAAGAATGGCAACCCACATCTGCATGAAAGTAACAGAGTTGTAAAGGACCTGGGTCTCCCTTTCTTGTTGCTATAGCTTCCTTATACATGGCTGCCCTTTGCTTCAAGATGGCTGCTTAAGTTGCAGTCACCAAATCTAAATTCCAGCTAGTTTGTGGCAAAGGAGGCAGATCTGTACTCTTTTTAAAAGGCTGTGTATTTATTAGTCCTTCTTATATCCCAGAGACCAGTATTTCCATTGAGGCTATGCACCTCTGCAAGGGAGCAGGTAGAGGGGCTTAGAAAATGTAGGCTCTGCTTTGAACAAGTTATCATGTACCCACTAGCTGACGTTCCAAGGCTGAGAAAGGGGAGGGAATGGATAATGGGAGACATCAGATATTCTCATTAGAGAGAAAATTTAATGAGCCAGCCCTGCTCAATAGAAATCACTGAACAGCTTAGTTGACTCAGGACTCAACATCATCACTACCTCAGTGATATATTTGAAATTCATTTGCTGCACCTGCACAGTTCACAGGCAAACAAACCTGTGCAAGCTACTGAAGAGGGGCAGAGAAGGGCTATACTTTATACTTGCTTCATTCAGTGAAAGTCAATTCTTTTAAGCATACTAGCATCTTTTTGTATACTTCTTGAAGAGATGGGTAATTGAATAGCAATGTATTTCTACCTTCTAGAGGTTGTTTTAACAAGGAAAATGGAAAATCTTAACCATTTGCCTTTTTAAAAAGCTGTCCACATTTACTGACCATTATATGTTTCAGTGGTTATTGTATATGCTGCATTGTAGAGATTTTTTGAAAAATATATTTCCATGTACCCTTTCCTAGTAGAAGCAGTGTTTTAACAATGAGTGAGAAAAGTATCTGTTCCCAGAAGAAACAAGTGAAAAATGAGAATGTATTCCTTTTAATATAGATATTTGAAAATGCGAATATATTAAAAAAATGGTAGGTGCCATATATTAAAATTTTCACATCTATACTCACTAAATTGGAAAGAGAGGGTTCTAATCTGGACTCAGAAAAGCTCATGAAGAGTCAATGGTTTTAGGGTACTTTTTTGTGTTTTGTTGTGTTTTTTGATTCATTGGTAATACTGGGGTATAAACTCAGAGCTTTATGCAGGCTAGCAGATGCTCTACAGCTTGAGCTATGCCCCGAGTCCTTTATGCATTTTCGCCTGGGCTGGCCTAGATCATAGTCCTCATATTTATGCATCTTGTGTAACTGGAATGAGAAGTGTGCACCACCTGCCCAGCTTATTGGTTGAGATGGAGGTCTTGTAAGTTTTTGCCCAGGCCAATCTTGAATCATGATCCTCACCATTTCCACTGGGATTACAGGTGTGAGCTACTGTGCTTGTATCACATTTTTTTTAATGTGAAAGTTTATAACTAATACATTTTCATAAGTGACTGTTATGTAAGGAAAGATGGACATTTGCTAGCTATGACAAAATAATAATAACATAACAACAACAATAATAATGTTTGAAAATCTTGTAAACCATTATTCAAGGATAGAATTAAAAACTGAGATTGTTAGGGCCGTTTCTCATTCAGGGATACATAATTAATTGCATGAGACATCTATGATAGCCATTAAAACTAAGTATAAAACAAGTTGAAGTTCAAAGCCAGCCTAGGCAGGAAACTCTGTGAGACTCTTATTTCTAGTTAACCACCAAGAAAAGACAGAAATGGAGCTGTGGCTCAAGTCGTAGAGCAACAGCCTTGAGCAAAAAAACTAAGGGACTGCACCCAGACCCACACTTCAAGCTGTAGTACTGGCACAAAACAATAATAAAACAAAAATAAAAACAAGTTGAACTTCAAATTGACAAAGGATTAAAACAAAGATGTTCAGTATATCAAGTAACAGTTATTCTTAATGAATATTACTAGAAATCTCTAGTGACACACTCCATTTCTGTGCCTCCATTACCCTCCCAAAGACAGGTAAAGGAACAAACAAAACAGAAAAGAAGAGAAAAAAAATCTCTGTTCCTGTTTCCTAAAGTTCATTTTGATAAATACTATTTTCTATCAGAGGCACAGAGGCATTGCGCCTTGCGTTCCTCTCCTAAGAGTATCTTCCTTTGGTCTCACTGTGTGTTAATGCCTAGAGTCCTGTATAATTTATTATGTCCCAATGTATTTTAGATGTAGCTTCCACATATGAGGGAAAACATATGCTGTTTGTTCCCCTGAGCTTGCCTTACTTCACTTAGCATGATTTGTTCTAGGTCCAATCCATTTCCCTGCAGATAACATAGTATTCTTCTTTCTAATGGTGGTGTAAAATTCCATTGTATATAGGAACCACATTTTTTGGATCCACTCATCTATTGTAGGGCATCTGGGTTGTTTCCATAACTTGACTATTGTGAATAGTGTGGCAGTGAACGTGGATGTGCGTTTTTACAGTATCCTATCTTATGATGTTCTGGGTAATGCCCAGGAGTGGTATGAATGGGTTGTAGGGAAGAATATTGAGTTTTTTGAGGAACCTCCAGACTGCTGTCCAGAGTGGTTGTACTAGTTTACATTCCCCACAGTGTAATAGAGTTCCCTTTTCCCCACATCCCCACCAACATTTATTGTTTGGATTTCACAATGTTGGACAATCTAACTACAGTGTGATGGACTCTCAGAGTTTAAACTGTTACATATTTTTAATTATATTAACAACATAAACCTAGAATAAATGATAAATAAAAATATTAAGTGATGTTGTAAGCTCAAAAAGGAGAGCAAATATTTGTTATAGAAATAGAGATGTGTAACACACAAAGCCCTATATTTTGGTACAGTTTTTAAAAATAAGAATCAGCCTTTGAGACTGTTAGTGATGTAAACTTTGATAATGTTTGTTTTCAAGTCTACTTTCATTATTTGTTTTTGCTGGTCATGGAGCTTGAACTCATGGCCTGGGCACTGCCCTGAGCTTCTTTTTCTGAAAGCTAGTTCTTTACCACTTGAGACCCAGCACCACTTCCAGCTTTTTTGGTTGTTTATTGGAGATATGAGTCTCACAGACTTTCTGGCCCAGGCTGGCTTTGAACCGCAATCCTCAGATCTCAGCCTCCTGAGCAGCTAGGATTACAAATGTGAGCCACTGGTGCCCAGCAAGGCTAAACTCACTTTTTGAGAACCTGGAGTAGCCTTTGGCTTAATCTACCAATGTGAATAGAGTTCATTTCCCAGGCCCAGAGGCACCCAGAAGAAAGCTAATCTTTAAAGGTACTCTGTAGGAAGGCAACTAGAAAGGGAAATTTTAACTGAACTCCAAATCCTTTGTGGTTTGAATGACTGAAAAAAAATTAATCTTTACCATCTTCTACTCAATGACTACAAGTTTTTTCCCAAAGAAATTTCTAAAGATTGAGGAAATTCCTCATACTATGTTTTATTTTGTAAACCAAGTCAAGCTTCAATAAAGCAATAAACAAGTAATAAATGATTCAAAGAGACTTGGACATTATGCATCAAAGAGTCATTTCGCTTTCTAATGTGAGCAATAATGATGCATCATTCATTAATTCAGAGTGTCACAATAACTAAACAAGACCTTTATTTATTTATTTATTTATTTATTTTAGTGGAAAGGTGATTTATAGAGGGATTACAATTACATAAGTAATGTAATTAGTACATTTCTTTTCAAACAGTGTTACCCCTCACCTGTTCTCTCCTGCTTTCCCTCCCTGTTACTCTCCTCCCCCCAAGTTGTAAAGTTCATTTCCAATATAGTGTCTACTGAGTATCGCTGTTGCAGTGGTTCACCCTTTGTCCCACTGTTTCTGTGATTCCCCTTCCCTTCCCCAAATCAGATAAATGTATACACAAGACAAAGGGTACAGAAATCAAGAACAGTGACAACAGGGAATAAACCAAAGGGGGAAAAAGAAACAACTGCAAACAGTTTACTAGAAAAACCTCTTGTTTCCATTTCTTGGAGTTCATTTCAATAATTATTATTTTATATGATCATATGCACATAGCCATTGAGCCCTTGTAATCCTCTGCTAAAACTATCCTAGACATATTCTGGTTATTACAAATGAAGGAATCCAAGCAGCCAACAACCCATGAAGTGGGCTAAAGACTTATAAGAGAGACTCCTCTGAAGAAAAAATAAGAATAGCCAATAGACATATGAAAAAATGTTCAACATCTCTGGCTATAAAAGAAATGCAAATCAAAACAACATTGAGATTCCATCTCACCCTAGTTAGAATGGCCTCTATCAAGGGAATGCTACTACATATTTTGTTAGTGGGAGTGTAAACTTGTTCAATCACTCTGGAAAGCAATGTGGAGGTTCATCAAAAGACTAAATATAGAGCTCCCCTATAACCCAGCAATCCTACTCCTGGGCATTTACTCAAATGACCACAAACAAGGCCACACTAAAGCCACCAGCACAACCATGTTCACTGCGGCATTATTTACCATAGCTAAGATATGGAATCAACTCAGATATGCCCCTTAGCAGATAAATGGATATAAAAAACCATGGTATATATACACAGTGGAATACTGTGTTTCTATCAGAATGAATGACATTGCCCATTCATAAGGATATGGAATGACTTGGAAAAAAATTATATTAAGCAAAGTAAGCCAGATCCAAAGAAATATAAATATTTAAGGTAGTGGAATGCTTAAATATTGTGGTGATACTTAGTGATTTTATCATGAATAAGCAGTGTGCCCTGTATGTTTGCATGTATGCATGCATGTATATATGTATGAATATATGTATGTTGGTACCAGGCCTTGAACCCTTGTTCCTTTTACTTTTTTTGCTAATGACCAGCACTCATCATTTGAACCATGCCTTCAGCCTCACTTTTTGCAGTCTTTTCTACTCCAGCTGATTTCTAACTGAAGAAACTGCACTTCTAACTCAGATCTTAGCTTCCTGAATAGAGATGATTATGGGTATTAGCCTCCAGTGCCTTGCCAGTTTTATTTCTTATTAATCCAAACTAATTGTGCAAAGAGGTTTCACTGTGATACTTATATTCACAGAATGTACTTTGGTCAAATATATGTACACACAAACTCATATACACGTGTGTGTGTGTGTGTGTGTATGTGTGTGTTTGTGTACATACTCAGGGTTGATAACATTCACTTTGTGTCTTGTGATAACAGTTGCTTCTCTGTGTCATCTTTGTTCTAGAGTTAAATAAATTCAGAGCTTACCTCCAAAGTTTTTGTTGAGCTGAAACTTGTCCTTTTCTGGTGATCATAAGTACCATAGCCTCTGTGACCTTTTATTTTAAATATATCTCTCTCATATTTTTATATATGCACATATACACTCATCTGGGCAGTTGCACTTAAATTATAGAATGGATCAAATGCTGATATTTCTGAGTCACCATTTCCTTTGAAATGCTGAGTATTTCTTGTGTTATAAGACTCTTAAGTATTCTTGTCAATTGCTTTATCAGTTGCCTGCTTTACTTACTACACAGTGTGTTTTCTTCAGTGTCTCCTCTCTTTTGTGCTGTGTTCAATGTGCCTTTCTCCTGTTTGGGTTTCTTTTCTTTTCCTCTTAGATTTCGTTCTTGAATTGTAGCTGTCAATTTTTCATAACCTTTTATTACTTCTTTTATTTTTGTTGGTACTAGGGGGTTTTAACTCAGAGCCTTGTTTTTTGTTTTTAGTGGGTGCTTGCTTAGGGCATACAAATTATTTTGTTCTTGTGCTAAATTTTATTTATTTTTTGATGGAAAACAAGAATGCCATGAAATAGTATCCATGTCAGGTGTTAGTGGCAGCAGAGGTTGGGGAATACAATTATTTATTTTATTTTGTTTTGTGCTGGTCCTGGGGCTCAAACTCAAGGACTGGGCACTGTCCCTATGTTTTTTGGTCAAGGTTGGTGGCTTTACTACTTGAGCTACATTTCTACCACTTCTGGCTTTTTGGTGGTTAATTGGAGACAAGAGTCTCATGGACTTTTCTGCCTGGGCTGGCTTTGAACCTTGGTCCTCAGATGTCAGTCTCCTGAGGAGTTAGGATTACAGGTGTGAGCCACCAGTGCTCCACTGGAACACAATTTTAAAAGGGAATTCTGGGAGGACCAGGAACATTTCATGCCCTGGCCATAGTAGAGGCCAGAATGGTATGAGCTGTGGTAGAATGAATGAAGCAAGTGCTTCCAGCATATTAGGTAGAAGAGTCATGACAGAGACAGGGAGTCTAAAAAGAATGATATAAGACAGCATTTGTTTCTTCAAATCATTTGCATCTCTTTCAAAATCGTATTCCTCACTATGTAACCTCCTGTAATTCCTTTCTATAAGCAGCCAATTTGTTACATACCATTTTCTTGGACAATCTCTAATAAAATAAAGATTCCCAGTCATCATTTTGTGCATCAGAATGAGTCTAAGTATACTTATATGACCTCAATATGATCACAGTTATTACAGTGGGTAATCACTTGGGAGAATATGGTTATTGATCTGTAAGTATCTTCATGCTTCAAAAGAAGACTTGATGGTATATCTCATCCTGTATAGACACACACAGACAATAATCAGCAGGTATACCTGCGGTGCTACTGTCCTGGCCAAAGAAATATGCTTGTTGGGTTTCTATTTTCATTTCATGAATTTTTGTGTCTTCTCTTCCATGATAATGCATTTTTAGTTTAGTTGTTTCTTTCAGAAGTGCCTTTTCCTGATGACCCTCATGTAGTGCTTACTGGATAGGGAGAAAATAAATATGCCTAAGTTTTTCATCTGACCTCAGAATTTCTCTGAGGGATTCGTAGGGACTTTTACATGTCATATACTGAATAAAGCTGGACTTCAAAAGTATAGCCATAAATGGCATCTGTATAAAGAAGGGAAGTTTGGAGAGGAAAATCAGTGAGGGAATGGTAAGAAGAGGGTCCTGGGGTCAATTGTCATTGAAGTACTCTATATGCGTGTATGAAAACAGAATAATGAAATAGTCAAAATAGAGGAAAGGAGAACAAGAAAGACCAAGAGAAGAGGGAGAATTTGATCAAAGCAGAACATATACATGTATGGAACTATCACGAGACCCCTTTGCACAACTAGTATACACTAATATTTTTTCACTCAGGTATAAAATGATAACATTTTTGAGGTGATGGATATGCCAATTATCCTGATTTGATGGTTATACAGCATATGTGCACACATGTTAAAATATCACACTGTAGGTTGTAAATAGATATGTGGCTTTATTTTTAGATTACATAAAGTGTTGATTGATCGTGGTCAAACAAATATCTCAAAACAAATTTTTTAATTTATTTTTTATTTTTGTTTTTATTTATTTATTTATTTTGTTGGTCATGGGGCTTGAACTGTGGGCTTGAGTGCTGCTCCTGCACTCTTCAGCTCAAGACAAGTGCTCTACCACTTGAGCCACAGTACCACTTCCTGTTTTCTAGTGATTTATTGGAGATAAGAGTCTCACAGAGTTTCCTGCCCCGACTGGCTTTGAACCACAATCCTTAGATCTCAGCCTCTTGAGTAGCTAGGATTACAGGCATGAGCCCCTGGTAATTTTTTTTTATTTAAAAAAAATATAGTTTTATTGGGCTGGGATGTAGCTCAGTGGCAAAGCACTTGCCTAGCAAGTGCAATGTCCTGGGTTCGATCCCCAGAACCACA